>NC_142523.1:17349982-17429982 GCF_964205215.1 Stylophora pistillata
AGAGGGCAGATGAAAAGAAAAAGGAACTGGCAGTTTCTCCAGACTCTAAAAAATTGAAAACCAGCACTTCACCTGAAGAGAATCAGCCACCCAAAAAGACATTAAGAAACAAAGTGAGTTATCAACTGAAGATCTATTAAAGATACTTTTGTGCAATAGTTGTGGAAGAGTTAAGTGTTGCAATTGTAGATGCATGTAGCTCAACTTAAAGCCAAAATTTTATCCTCAATTAAAAAGCAAAATGTTTTTTATGTGTATTTGTACATGTAGGTACAACTGTCCTTTATGCCAGAAAAGATCCGTGTGGCTGTAACAAGCAAAGAAATTACACCAGAAGAGCTAGGTTTGCAAAAAAGTTCTGGGAGAAAAATTAGTACATTGTCCAGCAAAAACCATCTTGACATTTCAAGATATCCTTGTGAAAAAGAAGTAAGTGGTAAGGCAATAATTGATCAGCTAGACCAAGAGACTCTGAAAGAAATAGCATCAGAAGGTGATTTAAAGTTGTTCAAAGAAGCTTGGACAAAGGCATTAGAGGCTAATGAAGAGGTAAGAAAGATGATCAATGCTCCTACTACACTAAGTTTAATTTGAATGTTCAGTTGGTGAATGGAAACCATTCAGCCACAGCCTTTACATAATTATCAAAAGCAAATGTTATAAGCAAGTAGCCATTGGTTCAAGATACTGTTGCACGTTATACAGGCGCCATTTTAGCTGCTCTTTTTTACTGTTGCTGCTATTTTTTTTTAATTTTTATTTTGCAAACAGCACCTGTAGGGCAAAGACTGGAATAAATTGGTCATTTGGAAAATGTGGAGATGAAGATTGAGTCATTATCCAGAATCAAACATTCCAAATTTCTAAAGTTGGTGTTTTTACAGCACAACAGCATGTAAGATCATGAGATACGCAACACTGGTACAGCTGTATTCTTAATGGAAAAGCTCTAAATTGCTTCTCATAACAGTGAAACTGCTTAATAAAATTAAAATTTTTTTTGTGAATAATTGATTCTGTTGTTTGCATGGATTATTCCTTAAAAATGAAAGGCAAACCAATGAATAAAAGTTTAAAATTATATTTGTCTACGGAAACTACAGAGAAAAGTCAGGTGCAAAAATTTAACAACCTTGCAGAATTTCAAACTACGGCAAACAATTTTTCTTTGTAGGAAGTTCTACCTTTGAATGGCAGGTCTGGAAGCCGCTGTATTGAGTTTGGCTCATATGAAGTTGATACCTGGTACTCTTCACCTTTTCCAGAAGAATTCCAGAGATTACGTAAAATATACATCTGTGAATTCTGTCTAAAATATATGAGGAGCAGAACAGTTCTAAGACGACATGTGGTATGTATTTAAACTTCATGAATTAACAAAAGTGTGCTTATCATCTTTTACAAAGCTGAATGGAAACTTATTGTTTGGTGAATCATTCAGTATCAATTCAGATCATTCAGTAAGTTGTAATTAAGTTTATGTAAGGTATGCTTAAAAGGATTGTGACAAACAATGCACCTTTACTTGTACATGTATAACACATCGGAAATACGGAAGCAGTATTGGCTATGTTAAAAACTATACAAAAATCAATAAGAAAATTGACAAGAATGCGGAAATGCTGAAGTATCTCTCCACAATCTTGAAGTCCAAGCAATTCTAGTTATAAGTGATACCACAGGCAGTATATATTTGCTGATGAATGCCTGAAAGGGAGAACACTGGTTTATAATTGGTTATTCACTAATTAATTGTCAGTTTATGTTTGGTGATAACCATATCTGTTAAAAAATTATTGGTAGGATCTTTGTTGATAGATTTGTTTTTAAATCACTATGAATGTATGCATAGACAGGTAAAAACGAACTATATAAAATCCCGACGTTTCGGCGACTTCATGACGCCATTATCAAGGGTACAAATGAAAATAAAATTAACAAATGCGAGTTCAAGAGTTACAACTAATTTGCATAGGGGAGGTAGCTACACAAATACTTTAGCACGGATAGAATCCGTTTGCATGTTAAAACTCGGTGTTAATTGTTTGATGTAAAGCATCTCGTTGACAAGACAATCGAATTTGTTCATGCACTTCTTGAGAACTTTGAAACAGCTAAGAAGGTCCTCAGGGACAGCACCTGCGTGGTCGTTGTCGTACTGCTTGCGTACTGTGTGTGAAGTGAAGTGAAAACCTTTATTAATTTATAAGGCTCAGGGTAGCCCCTTCAGACGCAAAAAGCTGTCTGTTATCAATGGGAGCCCTGAGCAACAACATTAAAACATTACACTAAAACAGGAAATAATATAAATAGAGAACTATTTACAAGTAAAAGATTAAAAGATGTATAACACGAAATATCATTAAGATAATTCGTTAAAAAGAGTGCAACCATAATAATAGAAGGATCTTTTTGCAATCTCAGTTCTCACAGCAGGCGGATGTAAGAGGTTGCTTTGTCTAGTAGCACGCGCATGGATTGTATTATTACGTTTAAAATATTGTTTAAAATACTGGGGACATTGACCTTGCAGGCATTTCTTAACGAGTTTAAAGACAGATTTACGTCGGCGCTCCTCCAACGTGGGCCATTTCAGAACGTCCATTGCCTGCTTGCTGCGCACAGTTCTAGCCACTATCCTAGCAGCCCGGTTTTGGAGGGCTTCAAGGTCTTGTTTACGACCTTCCCCGCAACAGCCCCACACACATACACAGTACTCTAAAATAGGCCTAATTAGACTACAATACACTACATTTGCACTCTCTCTAGAAAGGCTTCTACGAAGCCTGCCGAGCATTCCTATGCGTTTTCCCGCCTTCGAAATTAGGTGCTTTATTTGCTCATTCCAGCTAAGGCGGTCATCAAAAACTATACCTAGATAAGTAAAATGAAAAACTCGCTTAATTACATTGTTATTTAAAATAATAGAAAAGGAGTTAACTGCAGATGACGTGCTCCTATGGCTATCCACGCGGGCATATAAATGCCCACGTGTGTAACCAAAATAGCTCCCTGTATCGCACAGGTTACATTTAAATTGGTACACTACGCACTGTTGATTAACCAGCTGTGGTTTGGTTTCACATTCTTTAAGGTCTTGGCCAATTTTCCGACTGACAAATACGGGCTGGATTGTGGTTTGGAGCTTAATGCTAAGGTCTTTCAACTGCGTCTTAACAATGTTAGCGGAGTCTTGGTCCTTGAAGGGTATGACTACTCGGGTTACATAATTTTTCGCCAATCTTCCCAACGCCTGCAATGGCTGCTGGTCAGCAATTCTCGAGTTAATAAAGGTGTTAATGGCGGAGTTGATAAGGTGAGAAGATTGGCGAAACATGATGTAAACCACTTACTTCTTTTTCACAAGGATATCTTGAAATGTCAAGATGGTTTTTGCTGGACAATGTACTAAGTTTTCTCCCAGAACTTTTTTGCAAACCTAGCAAAAAAACAAAAATCCCTGAGGACCTTCTTAGCTGTTTCAAAGTTCTCAAGAAGTGCATGAACACATTCGATTGTCTTGTCAACGAGATGCTTTACATCAAACAATTAACACCGAGTTTGAACGTGCAAACGGATTCTATCCGTGCTAAAGTATTTGTGTAGCTACCTCCCCTATACAAATTAGTTGTAACTCTTGAACTCGCATTTGTTAATTTTATTTTCATTTGTACCCTTGATAATGGCGTCATGAAGTCGCCGAAACGTCGGGATTTTATATCGTTTGTTTTTACCTGTCTATGTATTACTAAATCTTTCTTAATATGAATGTATGATAATGATAATATTAATTTACATTTATATAGCGCAGACCCCTATGTGGATATATTCAGTTGCGCTTCAAAATATCGTGAGGTAAAATTATGTCAAAAGTAACTAAAAATATAAGAACTTTGAAACCTACGAACCTATGCACTCGAAGGGAACAATTACCTAGTAAAAACTAGTTAAACCTATTTGAAAGCTAAATTTAAAAAATGAGTTTTGACAGCAGTCTTGAAAGTGTCCAATGTCTTTATGATGCAAATTGTGGAAGGTAATGAATTCCAGAGATAAGGTGCAGCTGACTGGAAGGCAAGATCGCCAAGGGTTGGACGGGTCTTGGTGCTAGGTAATTCAAGCAAGAAAGACTCGTCTGACCTAAGAGAGTACCTAGATTGCTTTTTGATGCTAATTAAATCAATCAAATAATTAGGAGCCAGACCATATAAACACTTAAATGTCAAAAGTAAAATCTTCAACTTTATACGATAACTAATCGGAGCCAATGAAGATGGAAAAGCAATGGTGTAACATGGCAGTATCTTGGTGATCCAGTGACCAACCGAGCAGTGGCATTCTGTATCCTTTGGTGTTTCATGATATGTGAATTTGGGAGGCCATATAGTAGACTGTTACAATAATCTATTCTACTGGTTATGAAAGCATGAACTAATGATTCAGTGACTGGATGACTTAAATATTTTCTATTTCTACGTATGTTGTAAAGATTAATAGAATGCAGATGAGCAGGTTCTGTTAATATGACTTAGCATACTCATTTTCAAACCAAGTTCCTAAGTTTGGAACTTCACATGATGGAGCAATTTGGAACTCGCCAACCGATAAGATACTAAGGTTACTGACTTTCTGAAGTTGTTGTCGTGTCCCAATCAAAAGACATTCTGTCTTATCCCAATTCAGTTTTAACTCATCTGTATGCATCCACTGACTAATAATTATCAGCAATACAAGATTCCTTGGCAGTTAACGCAGCGATTTCCTCCATGTCATTTCCTTGTCTAAACGTGATGTACATTTGTGTGTCATCTGCGTAACAATGGGGATTAGTAAGATGTGATTCGACATCTTAAATAGCTTGCTGGCGTAGAGAGAAAATAATAATGGCCCGAGGCAGCTGCCTTGTGGAACTCCAAATTGAAGATTGAAGATATTCGATAGAACTCCGTCTATAGAGATACGGTGGGTTCTGTTAGAGAAAAATGATTCAAACCAGTTAAGTGCAGAGCCTGAAATTCCAAAATAAGATTGGAGACGATGTAAGAGAATTCGATGGTCAACGGTATCAAATGCGGCGCTTAAGTCAAGAAGCACAAGCAACGTGACGCACTGATCTTCCATGTTCATCAAAATGTCATTCTTGACTTTACTTAGGGCGGTTTCTGTACTATGGCGCTCTCAATAGGCTGATTGCAGTGAAGGAAAAAGATCATGCTAATTTAAGTAGGATTGGATCTGATCGGCTGCCACTCTTTCAACCAATTTTGAAATTAAGGAAAGATTGCTGATTGGTCGAAAATTTTCAAAGACCAAGTCAAGACCTTGTCTTTTTAGGAGACATCATAAAATCATTTATATGTGAAATTTGGATTAATAAATGAATATGAGAGTGGTCTTTGCAGTAATGCACTGTTGAACAGCAGTCAAAATAAAGGCAGAAACAAATTCAACCCATGACTTCTGCGATACAAGTGCAGTGCTCTACCAACTGAGCCAACAAGCAAACTGGGAGATGGTTTGTAACAAACCCATGAAGTGATGAATATATGACTGTAAATAAATGAAATTCAAATATATGGCTTACATTTTCAGGCTTCATTTTCACTGCTGCCTTAGGCAGGGGTCGCACTTTGGCCTTATTTTTTTCATGTCGCGTCATAAGTTGTCCTACAAATATGTCGCGACATTTACACCACGGGAGTCATAGAGGTTGCACTTGTGCGACATAAAGGATATTTGAAACCAGACTGTCAACTCTTAATATTTCACGCGTGAAAAGAGCACCAAATAAAACTTTGTAGACATGAAGCTGGTGCTAGTTTTTTTGGCGACATTTCTTCATTCTCTGTTTAATTTGTTCAATGTACAAAACCTTATTGATTTGTACGCATTGTACAACACTCGCCAACGGCAAATGTTGGCTCTTGCCGCTTTAAACAGACGTCGACGGATGCGAAAAAATGGGAAAATATCTGCGAGCCAAAGGGTGAAAACAAGCCATTCCCATACTGAGAATAATCCGGTGAATAGTGCAAATTTGTAAATTGGTATGGGTTGAAATTCGCAATAGGGACCACATAAAACGTGTGTCGAGAAAAAATGTGACTAACATATTGAACCGATAGCTAGCTGTGCACACGTGTTGTCTTTGCAGGATTGCGAAAATCAAAATTCAGGGGTCGCACTTACGCTTTTGGTGTTTACATTGGACTTAAAATCTGTCATCGCGTGCTTGCGACAAGTGCGACCCCTTTGTCGCAACAAGTCATAACTATGTCCGAAGGACCTAAAGATCAAAAAAGCCGATGTCCTGCCTCGAGGCAGGCCATATCTCGTCTTATCGCCTTAAAATAACAATTTTTGTTTTTCTTCTGTCGCAACGACGATCAAATCTGAAATACTAGCCAGAATTTTGATTTTCGCAATTCTGCAAAGACAACACGTGTGCACAGCTAGCTATCGATATCGGTTCAATATTTTAGTCACAGGTTTTCTCGACACACGTTCCCTATGGCGAATTTCAACCCATACCAATTTACAAATTTGCACTATTCACCGGATTATTCTCAGTATGGGAATGGCTTGTTTTCACCCTTTGGCTCGCAGATATTTTCCCATTTTTTCGCATCTGTCGACGTCTGTTTAAAGCGGCAAGAGCCAACATTTGCCGTTGGCGAGTGTTGTACAATGCGTACAAATCAATAGGGTTTTGTACATTGAACAAATTAAACAGAGAATGAAGAAATGTCGCTAATAAAACTAGCACCAGCTTCATGTCTACAAAGTTTTATTTGGTGCTCTTTTCACGCGTGAAATATTAAGAGTTGACAGTCTGGTTTCAAATATCCTTTATGTCGCACAAGTGCAACCTCCATGACTCCCGTGGTGTAAATGTCGCGACATATTTGTAGGACAACTTATGACGCGACATGAAAAAAATAAGGCCAAAGTGCGACCCCTGCCTAAGTAGTGTTCATTACTGCAAAGGTCACTCTCATATTCAGATTCATTGTTGTTGTAATAGCAAAATTAATGATATTGTCTTTATTATTTTAGACTTACCGGTACATGTACAGGAAGAAAAAAAAGGACCTGAATTATTTGGAAATGGTCATAAGATGATTTTTCTCCAAGAAGAATTCAATAAATGATTTTGCTGAAATTTTTGCTTAATTTTCAGGCTAAATGCAACATTAGACATCCACCTGGAATTGAAATATATCGAAAGAATGACCTCTCAATATTTGAAGTTGATGGAAAAAACCACAAGGTCAGTAGCCCAAACTGTAACAAATTGAAACACGCTCAATAGACAGTAAAGTAACCCTTGAAGTCCCATGAGTGACTAAGACAGGATTTCTCCTATGATATCAATACCCTATCAAGCAGACAAGTGATAAGAGCAAAGACAAATATCATTAGGGGAATTAAAAGTTGATCCAATCTTAAATTCACCAACCTAACTTCATAAGAATTGTATTACTAATGATATCTTTGGACTGAAAGGTTTAAAAAGAACTTCTACTTTGTAATTGAATCAGTTGACTTGGATTAAACTTGTTTGATAGCTTCCACGATCTTGCTACACTGTAATAAAGATTACAATTGTATAGAAGGTGTTTACTGTACTTGCAAATTTATGCTAGTTAGAAAAGAGGGTTCAGGACTTACCTTGTAATTTTTTTTTATTGGTCAGGTGTACTGTCAAAACTTATGTCTTTTGGCCAAGTTATTTCTTAATCACAAGACCCTGTACTATGATGTGGAACCTTTTCTGTTTTATGTCATGACAGCTGTAGACTCTGTTGGTTGTCATATGATTGGTTACTTTTCAAAGGTGAGACAGTGGTTTTTCTCAGTTGTGGTGGGCTTTGTAGACATTGTTAAGCAATAAGAAAGAAGAAGTTTCTTCATTCATTTGTAATTATCCTCAGGCACAAGTAAATGTGTAGGAGTGAAGGGCCAGGAAGCTGAATTGCAAGGGCACAGTTTTCAAAATCTCATCCAAAGCTTGCAGTGAAATTTTAAAATTATATCTAAAGCTTACCTTAAATTATATGTATCCACTACCCTGTTTTGGTTGGTATTTTCGTTGCAGGAGAAGAAGTCCTTTCTGAACTACAATGTCTCCTGTATACTTACTTTACCAATGTACATGAAACAGGGGTATGGAAAAATGCTCATAGATTTCAGTAAGTTCGATATCTCTTTTGTTGCTGATCTCTTACAGTTGTCAGACTTCGACCCTCTCTTTGCAAAAAGCTCATGCTCCTTCCATTTGCTAATAATTTGAACTGCGCGTTGGACTCGTTTTTTGTCTTCTTCTGGGCTAATAACTAACAAATAGTTCTAGAAACCAGGGCCCAGTTGTTTAAAGGGCAGATAACGCTATGCAACGAATAAATCATAAATATGAACAAGATGCACAGTGTGTGATCCACCCAAAGAGATTTGTCCGTCGGAAAGCGCTCTCTACCTTTCGAACAAAGGCTGAAAGTTTCTAGAGAAACTGTGGTGCTGCGTGGGTGGGGGTAACAAGATAATTGGTTATATCAACTAAGTTGAAATTGTAAATTGGCCACCGTAACGAATAAAAAAAGCTAATTTACTGTGGCCAAGTTACCTTTCGAACAACCGGACCAGAGTGCTCTACCAGTTATCTCCTTGGCCGATAACTGGATACTTTGTTGTATGTATGCGAAACACATGTCTTCCTTGAGCAATGCTAAGCTCCAAAAAAGTACACTTCAAAGTTTATGAAAAAGGTATTTAACTTTTGTGCTGAATCATTTTTAGTTTTCTTGCGCTTGACTGCTGTTACTTATTTTAGAAGATAACGTGAAATTCTCAAATTCTTTTCTTTCCATTTTTTCGGAAAATTATTCATTTTGCTTCCTGCAACAGTTTGTGTTTTTGTTGTTGTTGTTGTTTTTTTTTTCAAACGATATTTAAAAAAGAAAATTGGTGGATTTTCTAAGTGATCTATCGAAGGTCATGGTAAGTGTTATCAAACCTGGCTGGCACTTCCACCTGGGTTCTTACAGGAATTGTGTATAGCCCACAGAAGATGTCTTTTCTTAGAAGACACAGAAATTGTTTTCTGATCACTGGATGTGCTTTTGATGTTTCACATAACATAATTGCATGACACCTTACAAAAGATGTCATGTAGTTATGTTATGTGAAACGTCTTTCCTGGAATATATCACGCTACCACAGTTTATTTACCTTCCAGTTTTTGTCATTTACTTTGCCAATATTGGTGAATATCGATGCGGAATGAAATTCTCTTGAGCTATCAACCATTCAATTTCCTGATCAGAAAGTACCGACTAAGTTTCATTTTGAATTTGAGTTTCCATTTCACTGGTGTTAAGAAATGTTTTCTGCCAATATTTTTGCTCCAGGTTATCTTCTATCGAAAGTGGAAGGGAAGGTTGGGTCTCCAGAAAAGCCTCTATCAGATCTTGGACTTATTAGTTACCGCAGTTACTGGAAAAGCATACTGCTTAAATACTTGAAGAATTTTGGATTTGACAGGATATCTATCAAAGGTGAGTTCTAATAGTACATGTATTATTTACATTTGGGGTGAAAAATTTCATTATTCTATAACTAAAGACTCGAGTAGATGTACCCCCCAAAATACAGCTAACACTACTTCAGTGAGTGTGCGTGTGTGTTTTCAAAGGGGTAATACGGCGGGACATGAGTTGTTTGTTTTGCGTATCACACCAATCAAGTCGAGCTACCACAAACAGCCAATCAAAGCGCTCCAGGTTATCAACGTTACGTTAATACATACGAGTTATTGACCAAGCGCGAGGTCAAGATGGCTGGATATTGGCTGATCTATTTTGTCGACAATACACAGCATGTGAGGTAGGCTTACATTTATTTTGAGCTTTAACTCAGACATTTCATGATGTAAGTTTACGATAATAAAGATTCTTCAATATTCTCCCATACATTCCTTTATATTTCGAAAAAACAACCAGACTCGTCGCTTGTCTGGGCTCCCTATGGTCACAGTAAGATTATTTTCTCATTAATGCGAGGGACACAAAGAGGCACAGTGTTTTTAGTTTTCCAATTTTACGACCAGGTAAAATTTTCAGGGAGCTAAGCCGTAATCCAGTTTTTCTTGGTTTGTTTCAGATATCAGCCAAGAGACAGCATTGCATCCAAGTGACGTTATAAGTACCTTGCAATATATGGGTATTCTGAAGTACTGGAAAGGAAAGCATGTCATCCTTCGTGCTACGGTTAGCATCTGATCGCCTGTAACAAAACAAACTAACGCTGTGAACTTATTAGGTTTCAGAGACTAAATGACTCGGAAACGAAATGCACCCAGTGATATTTATGCTTCTTTCATAATTCCAGACAAGTTGCAGTCAAAAAGAAAAGAAAAAAAAAAGACAAACATAAAGCTTGAGAAACTTATGGGTTTGATCAGTTTGATACTTTTCAGTCGGTTAATAAACAAAAGCTAAAACTTGAGTTAATTACTCACCCGGAGGTGAGTGTTGTCAATGAACCTCAGATCGGTCATCTATGATGGGGCTGTTGTTATCTTGTCAATGAACCTCAGATCGGTCATCTATGATGGGGCTGTTGTTATCTTGTCAATGAACCTCAGATCGGTCATCTATGATGGGGCTGTTGTTATCTTGTCAATGAACCTCAGATCGGTCATCTATGATGGGGCTGTTGTTATCTTGTCAATGAACCTCAGATCGGTCATCTATGATGGGGCTGTTGTTATCTTCACAATCTTTATGCGAGTCACTTTCTCCAAAATTAAGTGTAAAATGATCGCTTACCAACGAAACTGAAGCTGGTAAACGTGCAAAGCTAACACGTATGTTTTAGATCCGATATTTCGGTCTGGACTACACCTTTTGCTGTTCATTTAGGCAAAATATATACTCATCTACGTCAACAGTTGAAACTATACGGCAAATATACATTCATTAGCACTTCCAGGAACCTCATCAACGCGAACGAACTTTCAATAACGCTATTTGCATATGTATTAACATTCAACAGCATTAACTGATGAACAATTGCACCTTTGGACAATCAGACATAACAAATATACTTTCAATCTCGCGCAACGGTTAATCATTAACACCAATAGAAAATCAATTACATACAATAACGCAATTTCCATAGAGACGGACAATCAATTGCACCTTCATACAATCGTTTATTCGAAATGGCCAATCATTAACGTTAAATGACAAACAGTGCATTAACAACAATCAACTAAGGAAAAAGAAATTTAAAAATTTTCCCATTACAATGTACTGTAATATAATGTTTTGTAATTATCCTTCAATTTCTTCATTATTTAAACATCTTGGACTGTATGTCTGTATAAGTCTGTACCACTGTCCACATTTAGCAGCCGTGATAGTGCTAAAAGTTTCTCTGCAGGGCCTGAAGTAGCAACTGAGTGCGGAAATTGCCTAGCGCGATTCCTTGTCGTCTTGCCTCTTCTCTGTTGTTCATCTCTTCTTGCTGCTCTGGACGACTTATGTCCGCTTTTATGGCTGCTTTTAAGGCACTTATTGCTTGCTCCACAATGTTGAGAAACGGGCGGTATGGTGGTAGCTTTTTAAGCTCAGAATTAGGACCAGGAATGGCAGGATTGTTGTGGGCTGGTGTACCGTCATAAATGAAAATCACATTTTCATTTGGGTCGAGATTTAGCCTTGCCTGTGTAAGAAAATCATAAAATCTTTGTCCATTCATTCCACCGAGAAATGCTGAGTGAAAAACGAGTCCACTGATGGGTGAAATTGCTAGTGCTACAGTAACATTTCTCCCTCGCTGACCACATACTTGTCGATATGCTCTCTCTCCCATCCTTGCTCGTCCGTGACTTGCTGTCCAAATATTGTACCCACACTCGTCTACCAACATACTATGATTCATTACAGCATGGTGCATGAACCAGTTAGCATAGTCGACTTTTTTTTGCAGGACATCAGGGCGGTTTCGTTTAGTTGGGAGTGGCCTTGCCAATTTTACACTATACAACATACCTTCAAGTGTTCTTGCAAATGTGCGGTCATGGATTGCCGGTTTTCTTGGAAGACGCTCTCTCGATTCTTGATTTATCTGTTTTAGTGTTAGCAGGAAATTCTCGTTTAAAATGTCATTCAGGCAATTCCTCATTTCATCATCGACTCGAAGGTGATTTCCTCCTCCTCGTGGTCTCTCCGCGATCCTTCCCTTTCGAAAGTATCGTGCAACGATACTTGTTGCTGTTGATCGTTTCACTCCGATAGTGACGGCAACCGTCAAATAATCGTCATTAACATCTTCAAAGGCTTGAATAATTCTTTGTCGCTGCTCATATGAGATTGTGTTCCTTGGTGGCATGATTTTCTCGGGTTTTCATCTGTCTCCAATACGTCTACTTGTTCATTTTATATGTGCTTCAGCAAAAGATTGTGCCAAAAATAACAAAAAAATTGAATGATAATATACATACTTTGTGTTTTTGTTCAGTAGTTTAAAATACAGGTAACTACGATGAATGATACTAATTAATATTTTTTGCCTCCTATTGTTTATTCGAAAAATACTAATGTTTGTCAGTTCACGTTAATGATTCACTATTCTGAATAAACGATTGTATGAAGGTGCAGTTGATTGTGCGTCTCTATGCAAATTGCATTATATGTCTCTACTACGCCATTGTCATACTATGCAATTGATTTTCTGTTGGTGTTAATGATTAACCGTTACGCGAGATGGAAAGTATATTTGTTATCTCTGTTTGTCCAAAGGTGCAATTGTTCATCCAGTGATGCTATTGAATGCTAATATATATGTAAATAGCGTTATTAAAAGTTCGTTTGCGTTAGTGAAATTCATGGAAGTGCTAATGAATGTATATTTGCCGTATAGTTTCAAATGTTGACGTAAATGAGTGTATATTTTGCATAAATGAAGAGCAAAAGGTGTAATAGGTAGGCGTGCGATATACTTTATTTCATTGCACCTTTGATACTGACAAATTGTTTGATATTCACAATTTTAGGATCTGTTTGATGATTATGAGAGAAAGGCTTTAACCCGGCCTGCCAGCTACCAAGAAATCGATCCTGCGTGCCTGTCATGGGCACCAAAAACCTCAGAAGATACAAAAATGTAATATTTCAGTTGTAGTTAATGATTTGTTTTGTTTTTCCATTTACTTATCATACACATTCTTATCTGTGAAGTGAGTCGATAAATTTCGCATTTTTAGAGTAAATTGCTACAACTAAAAATGCATCCCAGGGCTTGACACTAACTTTTCAACTTACTAGCCAAGTGGCTAGTTACGTCTTTGATGTTACGACAATTTCAGTTTTTTTACTAGCCAAACTGGCTAGTGGAAATCGAAAACCACCCGCCAAAACTGAATTTCTACTAGTCTGTGGCTAGTGGGCTACCGTTAGTGTCGAGCCCTGCATCCTTGTTCTTCAGTTGTTGGGCACGCTAAAGTTAACGCAAGACTTAATTGAAAGAAGAAAAAGGTTGATCTTACCAAATACCAAGTCTTTCTGTGTTAATGTTGGCGATATCTGCCAATTACTTTTTCGATTTCATTTTGAATGTGCTCTAGTGTATTATGTTTTATGCTCGGTTGAAATTATATTTACTTAGTGCCTGTTTTCTCATAGTGTCATTCTTCTGAAATACACCATGCTGAAAGTTTTGTTAGACTATACTCAGTGTTATCCGTGTGATAGGAATTATGCGTTTTCTTTTCATTTTAACATCTTAGCATTAGGCGTGCAAGTAGAGTACATAAAACGTCCTGAGTACGAAAAACGTCCCGAGCAGGGAACAGTAAGGATGTCTCAACTCAACCCTGAGTTTTCGCCAGTGTTCTTTTGTTAATAGCAATAACAGAATAATAGTATTGTGTAGTATAACATCTTAAAATCTTTGTTGTTTTGGTCTTAAACGAAACATGTGATTTACAGAGAAAACAGCTTTTAAAGGTTATTGCTCAACGCCAAGATATACAGAGAAGTTGGAGAACAAGGGGCACACCCAAATGACAGCACTTTTCCATCTATCAACAAGCAAAGTGCTCTTGGAACAAATTTTTTTACCACAAATTTAGTACGTCGGCTCTTTTGTTAAATTTACTGACACGCACAGCCACCTGTAGAGGAAGAGTTGATCGCACTGGAATTAGGAATAAGTAAACCTTTTCGACCTTCTACCTACCCACCTACCTACTTATTATCCAAATTTATTATATGGCTGTGTCTCACAAGGACTGGGAACTACCGAATTCACGAATTTGATTGGCTGAAATCAATATTGAAAGTGGTCTAGATCTAAAAAAGGTACAAAGAATATAAAAAATTGGCATATAAGACACAGCCATATAATAAACATCTTATTAACCGAGCTAGGTCGGTCTGTATGTGAGAATCTTGACCTCGGTCGCTGGTACAGACCTCACTGCGTTCGGTCTGTACTGGCGACCTCGGTCAAGATTCTCCCATACATACCTCCTGCTCGGTTACTAAGAACTAAGTAAAGGTTTATGTTCGAATACAATGAATAGCTGCTTCCTCATTTCCACTCGCATTTATACGGTGGCCCAAAATTGTCACGGCAATTTCAATTTGGCCACGGCAATTTCAATTTGCTCCCGGCAAAATCAACGTGGCCACGGCAATTTCAATTTGGCCACGGCAATTTCAACTTGGCCACGGCAAATTTCAATTTGGCCACGGCAATTTACTCACGGCAATTTCAATTTGCTCACGGCAAACATATGACATGTCAGCGGAATTACTGAAAAATCCCAGTAGAACTTGCGCGTAAAACGTATATCGGTTTAAGATGGCGGTAAACCTAAGAGTGACTTTAGAATCCTTGTTTTTTAAGGGTTAAGAGTATCAAGAAATTCTCTACATGTTACGTACTGAAACACTACAACATAACAATAAGCCTTATTCCACCAAGAGAAAGTTTAAACATTACAAGTTACATCGAAATATGGAGTTTTACACCCCAGCTTTTAAGAAACGCCATTGTCGACATAATAGATGGTCCTGGAAGTTCTGTTGGCTTCCGCAGCGTTTGGCATGCACTCCAGCAGAAGGGAGTAAGAGTAAATTGAAATTGAATTTGCCGTGGCCAAATTGAAATTGTCGTGGCCAAGTTGAAATTGCCGTGAGCAAATTGAAATTGCCGTGAGTAAATTGAAATTTGCCGTGGTCAAATTGAAATTTGCCGTGGCCAAGTTGAAATTGCCGTGGCCACGTTGATTTTTCCGAGAGCAAATTGAAATTGCCGTGACACTTTTGGGCCACCGTAAATTTATAACCGAGGGTGTTTCTCTTTCTAAGGGAGTAAGCCTTTTGTTATTTTTGATATTGTTAAAACACCAATCACTGTCACTGACAAAAGTGTTTTTATGCAAGAATTCCTTCATCTGGACGATCACAACTGTCTGATCAACGATTAAATCACTTTTAACTGCTACGCTCATCAGATAATTTGCTGGGTCGCATCAGTCTCTTGCGAAGTGAATTATCACAAACCATTTCTATCCAGTTGCAGCATACTGGTTTGCATGTTCTAGACACCCCCGTTTCCCCATAAAATGGCATTATATTCGTTTCTAATTCGGAATTTTTCCTCTTGTGATCCAGTCTGTAAGGATTGAAATCAGTTCTGTTCACACTTGATCGAAATTTCAATTCTTTCCACATGCGAAGTGTTACTTTTAACCAGACCACAGAAACCTCGGAAACTCCATGTCACGTAAGACCGAAATGAGCTAATAAAGGCTGAAATCCACTGGTAGAAAAAAATCGCTTTACTTAAGAATACCTTTCGAAGCTTCAAAGCCGGAATGAGAAGACAACGCCTTGAGTAACGCGTCCAAGCCTATCAACGTTTCTTTCTTTTGAAGGCGGCACTCGCACAGGATTGCACAACTGATTAAGATTTATCGCGCGTGCTTTGACCAGCTTTGCATGACACATGTTTTGTTTACGCATTTGACTATCGTTACCTCTCTTTTGTGTTCTACCAATGATTTTCAGAAGTTTAATCGGTGTGCATTGCCTCACAGACTTGGATGGTCTCAGTGTCTCTTTCTCGACCTTCCTTCCCCTCCAAAAATATGTGCACGTGTACAAGAGCTCTCTGGGAGCTAGAGGCGGTTGCACAAGAGAGCGGGTTGAGAGGTCCACTTTAACCCTGACCGGGCTATGGTGTTGAGTTGGCTGTGCACGTTATTCCGATAGTGCATGACCACACGCAACCTTCAGAAACACTAATCGAGGGGAGGAATTGGTGGTAACCTGCGATGTTTTCAAGCCTCTTAAAAGAGGGAGGATCAAGACTCCCATACTGCTCTCTCTTACTTGGATGTGTGCAGAACTATACCCACCCACTCTCCCTTGTAACCTTGTTTGAACAGGATAACAGAAACTGAAACGCAATAAATTCTTTGTTTGCACCTGACGTCGGCATAAATTGAAAAACCGGGGTCAGCCATGTTGGGGGATAACCACGCGTAACAATCCGTGTAACTTATAGCTGTCTGAAGTGTATGTTGAAGGCGTTACGCAAATACTTGTCAAAGTCGTGCATTCTAAATAGCTGTCAATACTTGTAATTAAGCATGGCAATGTAGACTATTTTAAGACTTGTGCTGTAGTTTGGATTGTAATATATTTTGTGTGAACGGTAAATTTTTTTTTGTTGATACTACACCACCACGTGCTTTGCGCAAGCCGGTATGATCGTTTTACAGTTTTAGTTTCCCCTCTTATCATGCCACAACTCTGTGTTGTGTTTGGTTGTTTGGAATTTGGTTGTGTTACATGTATGAACAAGCAAGCAATTGAAAAGTAATTATTGTTTAAGCTTTCAAGGCTGTATGTTTCTTTTGTATTAATAATTTTAGCATCTTGGCGCATACGCTATAGTTTAGTTTGAGATTCAGCTAATTACTGGTACTAGTGAGATTGATGGTGTATTTTCTAAATATTGATAATAACAACACAAACTGGGGGATAACCATGCACATACTTTGCGGAAGCCGGTATCGTTTCGTTGGTAAAGGCAAAACCAGGTGAGTGTCTGGCTCCTATTGACAAAGCTGCCCTAGTGTGGTATGCAGTCACCAATGTAACAGAGTCCATTGTACCATTTGATCGAAGTGAACTTACAACCAGTTTGATTCCAGGAACTTTATGCACTAAAGGCCTTAGAGATGTACTTAAGGCTAGCCATAATTTGTCATAAAGAACTTCAGTAATTCTCAAGTTCACAAAAAACAGCTTTAATTAAGGTACACCATTGACAAGCAACATTTGTTTAGTTTGTGTCACAGATGCTAGTCATTAATAGATACCTATATGACAAACAACCATAAAGTTCAAACTCATCTTTCTTTAAACAAAAGTTGTTTTGGCCAGCAGCCTCAGCGATTGTAGAATCCTTGTGCGCATATAGACATTTTATTTCACACACACCCATCGCACAGCATTTGCAGTCAATAATCCCACCAGGAGAAGCTCCTAAGTATGACCACCTTGGATCAATATTGAGATGACTGTCACAAATTGTCAGACTCATGGAATTCATTCATATCTATCTAGTAAGCTTTGCGAGCCCTACCCCCGTTTTCACAACCACACCATGTGGCTGCAGTTGAAAACTTATGGGCTTCAGGGTAGCATATGGACTTGACAAGACTCTTAGCAGGCTTAGCTGTGTTTGTTTTGCAAGCAGTTTTTAGATTGGAAGCAGTAACATGACCTGCCTGCCTGCCATTTGGTATCAAACTTTATTTTGTGACTGCTTTCTGGTTGAAGCTTCTATTGCTTGACACTCATCAGGTGTAATCTCAAGCAATATTTGTTGACACTGCTGCAACAACTCTATGTAGTCTAACTGCAAACACTCTTCTCTTAAAAAACAAAGCTGTTGGGCAAGGGCTTGGGTACCAATTATCAATTTCTTTACAAGTATACTGCTGATTTAAAGGTGCGACTAGGGACAAGACTGCTGGTTTTACTGTACAGCCAGAAATACTTCTAAAAATAGTTTTCTGCTCTTCTGGGGTTGGGGCGGGTGTCCTGGTTGGTTGGATCCCATGGTTAGATCTACTAGGCATAGGAGTAACCTGTTTCTCCACCATCAATTCATGCTTCCTTCAGGCAGAGGTAAAACCCATCTCACTTATAGGTAATGGGGGATTTCTTTCACATGACTGGAGAGAATTAAGCCATTTGTTCTTTTCCTGTGTGCAGGTGGTAGAATCTCTAATTCTAACACCAGCCTCCACAGCAAAAAGCTCTGCCCCAAACTGAGACCACCCTTAACATAACCCTGCCATGCAATAGCAATGGGAAGCAACTACAGTTCCACATTTTTCTGCCAGAAACCATGTTCAAAGTGGGATGTCCCGGGCTCAGTGAGCGGTTCACCAAGTGAGGGTACACAAAAAGTCTTAATTCTAATCCAAAATTTAGATCCTTGAAATATGCCATATCACTCGCTAATGTGAGTCCTATGAGTGATATGTCTTCTGAACTTGCAGCTGTCGTGTCAAGATCAACTAGATCGCTCTGACAAAGGGCTAACGCTTGAAACGTCAGCTTTTAACTCTACGATGGCCAATTTACAATTTCAACTTAGTTGAAATAACCAAATTACCTAGCAAAACAAGAGTTGTTAGCCGAGGTCGATAAAAAAAGAGTCCTTTATTTTGCTCTGTTTGCTTCTCTCCGAGGTCATCAGAGAAAAAAAATACACTACCGTGACTAACTCTGGCGTACACAACAACTTCATTTGGGTTTTTGTAAGTAGTTCACAATATCTTGATATTGAACGTTCGGATGGAGCTCGATGTTTTCGGAGAAATCACTTTTTCTCGACGCATATCGGTCGAAGCCTTAAACAGTTATTTTTCGTGGTACCTTGACTTCGTTGGACCCTCTAGACCCGCAAAATAATCCAAATACTGAAGGTTCACATCAGGCACGCCTTCGGAAGAAGCCATTTTAAAAGCTTAGTCGTCCCCCCAACATGGCGGCCGCGTATGATGTTGCGAATTTTTGTCACGTGGTCGAAAACAAAGAATATTAGACTTTGAGAGTAAATAAGGCAATCACTCCAAAATTTCTTTGATTGAGGTTTGCGAAAGTGCAGAAATTAATTCGAGATATAGAGACATGTCATCAAGCAATTCTTTCAATTCTTTTGAGGAAAGGATACCTTTAGTGGATCTTGGGCCTCGCTCACCGGATGTAGTTAGGCCTTGTTACTACATATTACAGGTCCTCGGCATGTGGAAGCCTTCGGACGGGAAATTTGAATTTGCCTGGCGAGTTTATCGCGGATTTGTGATCTTTTTGTGGTTGGGATCTCTTGCAGCTGTTACGTGTTTGGATTTTATACATTACGGCTTCAAAAAGGAAACGATTCACATGGGTGAAATTATGAACAGTGTTCCAACCTGCCTCAATCGACTCTGTCCGTTCATGTTCACCGTGTATTATTTTAACCGTGGCCAGTTTTTGGAGCTTGTTTACAGCGTACAAAATGTCTCTCATGAGTGGCAGGAGAGGTTATGTCGTATTGCGCGATGGTATACCATAATGTCAGTATCTCTTTGGGCTCTTGGGGCCGCATTTTTCATAATTCACTGGCTTCCTTTCTTCTCCGAATGGTGGCACTATGCAGTCTATATAACCGTTGTTGTGTATGCTACAGGCTGGTGGGCGACGTGGCTAAGCATCTATGGATTTGTTTGCCACGTTCACGGTTTGCAAATTGATACTGTTATAGAACAAGTGAAGTCTCTTGAATTAAAACCGACAGCAATTCTGCAAAAACATCATCAGTTACAAACCTCACTGGAAACAACACAGGCAGATTTCAATCTGATTATTTCTTTTGCTTTAGCATACCATGTGGTCGATGTGATCACTTTTAGCTTTGCTTATTTTAGTTCTTCATTCGGTGCAAATTATAAACTCTGGCAATATGCTGGGGGGGTTCTTTTTGATTTGGTGAGCATTGTTGTCAAACTGTACCCCCCATCGGTAGTGGCAGGTGCTGTTCACCGCATGGTTATCCAGGCCTCAAAGCGCTGTCAGTTAAAGGTGACCCCCTGGACAACAGATCTACCTGTTGAAAATATACAGTTATTCCAGTACATGGCATTATGTGAGTCAGATATGGGTCTTAAAATTCTTGGAATTCGTATCACTGTAGATCTGACGATGAAGATTCTTGTGACTCTTACAACAGGTGCTGTATCATTTGTAGCATTTGTCATTCCAAAGCTTCAGTAAGGGTCACCCTTACAATGACCAGAATGCATTAAGTGTGATTGGCTTTGAAAAACTGCTCACTGCAGACACTTGTTACTTAACTGTCACTCAGCAGAACTCCTAAAATCCTGAGGGAAAGGGTATGAAACAAACACCTGTCTCTTGGTAGTATTGTCTACTTAATGCAGGTATACTGAGCATTAGCTGTTATTTGTTAATTCCCAAATCAAGATAGCTTAAGCTGATGAATAGAGAAAAGCAAAAAATAGTCTACTTATTTATTAATTTTAGTGTCATATGTTGTGCTGGTCAACACAACTTTCTCTGGAGGTTATAGGAAGAACCAAAGACAATTTGAGCCCTGAATAAGATATTATGGGGAATGAAATATTGTCAACTTGGAGCTATATCAAGCAAAACATGATCATTTTACACACAATATGAACACAACCAACTCAATGCAACATGTGTGGAGTAATCATCAACCTACCAAATCTGGACCTCTCGTAAGGCACTCCATGGATTCTTTATTAGGTTCTGCCTTATTTCAGACCAAAACATTCAATTTTCATGTCATTTTATTTGCAATCACACACTCTTGGGCCACACATTTCACTCATGTCTGATTAGATGGCAGGTGGCACAGCCAATTAGATTAAAGCATTTGTGATGAAATGCTGGTAGATCTATACTCCTTGGGTATCTTACTGTTTTAGTTATAAAGCTTTATTTTGTTACTGCATTTGAAAAATTTCAAATACTTTTGTTTTGTTTTTTTGAGTAATTAAAGAATTCAAATTTATTTAATAAATCACAGTAAAAAAAGCAAGATAACAAAATACAGTTCAACCTTTTATTCTTAATGCATTGAATCCTAAGAAAATACTCCACAGCCTTATTTAATTAAATAATTAAAATACTATTTCATCTCTTTTAAGAATGGCTGGACTTGTCATTTGATCAAGAATATAAACATTACAGTAGAAAAGAAACAATTCCTTCATCCTAACAACTTAGTTTAAAGTTCCACATCTATAGATAGGATTCTGCACATCACAAGTTTACACATTTCAGTATTCATCATTCTGCAATGCCATTGCTAAAAATTACCCCACCCCCCAAACTGCAAAATGGTCAATCAACTACCCTGGTACATATAAGCTCATCCTTGATGAAAACTTTTTATGTGCCAAGTAGTGAAATATCAAAGATTCAATTGAAATACTGCCATCATTAAAACCCTTAATGATTCTCTAAATGAGCTGAAATGTGGAAAACCCTATCTGTGTAGTAACAAGGGCACAGATTATTTTAGTTATGTTTAATGCTACTGGAAAACATTTGACCTCTGAAAATTCATGTGGTAACATGCATTTAAAAACACTGTGACAGATGAAATATAGCTCTTAGCATTCTTATGTACACAAAATATTAAGCAATTCCTCAATGAGGTTGAGCATCATATGAATTATCAAAACCAAGCTCTGAGTTATCTGCCAAAGCCAAAGGCTGAGGCAGATAACATAGACAGGTTTAACCCTTTCATTCCCAAGATCTCATTAGTACTTCTCCTCACTGTCTGCCATACAATTCTTATGATGTTAGTTTGGAGAATTTGGTGTAGGATCAACTGATGATTCTCATAATTATTTCTATTTTACTTTATTCTCATCATCACTTGTCTGCTTGATATTGTATTGAAGTTATAAGGAGAAAATCTGTCTTGGTCATTCATGGGAGTTAAAGGGTTAATAATTCAAGTTATCATGCAAAAACCAAATTTAAGAATTGTTTTATTATACAATTTCTAAACAATCTGCAAGATGATACTTAATTGAATCAGCTATTATTAGTTTCTCTCTGAGTTTGGAAAAGTTTGAAAACACTACCCAGACAAGGGGCTTGGAGACTAGGCAGACTTTGAACTCAACATGATAAATGCATTATTTAGTGCAGATATTGCACTTATCAACTTCATATGCTTTTGTCTATTGATTGATTGCTCTCAACCAATCAGATTTTTCACAGTAACTCGAATGTGCAATATTAGTGGTTATTAACTCACACTTTACACAAAAACAAAAAAAACCATTAAAACAACACCATTGATCATTCCTTTTTACCAATTGTGCTATAAAATGTTATCGCAGGTCTATTAAAATTAACCTCATTTTGGTGAAGATTAATACAAAGTCAGCTGGGTGAGCATGTGAGGATGTACCAAAAGAAATAAATAAATAAATAGAAAACTCTTTCAATTGGATACCAACTAACTGTGCATCTCCTTGGTGAGTTTCATTTTTTTGAATTCCTCTCTGCTTGCTCAAACAACTAAACCCTGATGTGACATTTCTCACAAGCTGATTATTAAAAAAAAGCCATCTGATTAAAGCTGTTTCTTGAAACTGTAAAACTACAACAACATGAAATTTTATATGATACATTTTCAAGTCAGTAAGGTGCTTATTATTTACAGTGTTTGAACACAGCCCATCTCTTTCAGTTGTATCTGTCTGTATCTCAATCTACTGTGTGTGAAAGGAAGACCTGCTGTTGATCAAGAAAATAACAAATTGGTTGTCATTGACAGGTATTCTTTTATAATTCAGGTAAGATAATATTTTAGAGGGAGTTAGAAATATTAGATTGAAAGGACTACAATACTTGGTACTGGTATTAATGTGGTTCAACAAACACTAAATATTGATATATTCTCATCATTTGAATTTCATATACAATCTAGAAAATTGGTGTTCCAATAAATACATCTTACTTGAGACAATTTTTCTATCTGTTGAAGAATACTGGCAAACTTGATAAATTCCTTGTCAGGGTAAATGGCAAATTATAAACAATTATTGGATTTGGTTTTTGTGACATCCAGAATAAACAAGGTCGAGGTAAGTGTTATCAGCCGAAGCCGAAGGCTGAGGCTTGTAACTCTAACCAAGACCTTGATTACTCCGGATATCACAAAAACCGAATCCAATAATTGTTTTGTTATACATTGTTTTAAAGAAAATAACGCCAAACGCATTATTGCAGTGAACACAGTTTATTTTCGAACACTTAAAAATGTACAACTGTGTGGTAAACAAATTTTCACCTTTTTGTAAAACAATCAAGTGCAGAAAAGTTAAATGCATTTCTAAAGAAAGTATCATTGAAGAAAACTGTCGATCTTTTAGTATTTTTCAAATCTTTATCTTCAAGTAACTTCTCAATTTCTCGCTGAGTCGATGAAGCGAATCGAGAAGCCATTCTTACTTTGCTGTCTGTGAACTTGACATTGCTCCACCGGAAATCATGCACTGTGCGCGCAACCTACAGATTATTCACTAATCTGTAGGTACAGTTTAGTGAATAATCTGTAGTTTGTGCTGTTTCCCAGAATTAACTGTGGGTGTTTAGCCAATGAGAAGACAGATGGTGACTACAATGTATAACAATCACCACAATTGGTTTGAAGGCAGGATTTAATGAACTGCAGAAAAACTGAAAGTAAGGTGCACCACTTTGGACTTTGAGAGAGTGCACTAGTTTGTCTTGTAACTATGATTTCATCCATAGTTGGTAAAAGAGATTGGTTATGAAAGTTGGTGATAAATAAACAATAGCCTATATTTAGTGCAAAAACATGCACAGATATTTGAACAGAGATTATCTTTTCCAAGATGTGAACAGTTTCCCAGGAGCAAAGCTCGAGGAAAACTATGAGCTTTGAGAAACATAATGTCCAAGGAAATATTTTGCATGGAAGATGTTCACGAACAGCTTGCTTTTTGCTGCATGGGGTGTTTTCTTTTAAGTGCTCTCTGGTATGACTTAATGAACAAAAATACTTTCCTTCCTCTGTAACAACCATAAAACTCCTTTTTCATCTTGAATTAAATTTTAAACGAAGACGTATTGTGGTGAATGTTAGGTTTGGAAATTGATCACTTGGATGATATCCTTAGATATCCCCAGTTTCAGTTCGGGGAAAAATGTCACATGTTGCATTTAGATCAATCACGTACATGCAATAATAAGATGAATCAATATGAAGGATATAGGAACAATGATGCTACAGATTGTTCCAGGAACTCTCTGACTGTATGCTGTCTTTGAATTAGTTTTCTTAGAACATAATGATCAAATTTATCAATGAGTGATGACTTTTGATGAGATAGGTTCTAAATGTTCCTGTAACAAAGATCAAAAGAACTCACTCACCTAACAACATCAATATTTGGATTTAAGTCTATTGTTCTCTTCTTTTAACCTTTCAATCTCAGTAATCAAGGCTTCATTGACTGAATACTTTTCTAGCATTCCTTTCAATTCATTCTGTAAAAAACAAACAAACAAAAACAGCAAAGTTGTTACTGTAGAGCTAACAGAATTTAATTGTGCACATGGATATAATTTTCAAACAATTTCAAGAATTTACCTACATGTATTATATGAAGAAATTGTAACAGTGAAGTTGTAATCACTCCAACTCTTTCTAACTGTGTTTAAGACACATGTTATGTCTACTGTATCTCCAGATTAAGAACTACTGTTTTCCTTTGGAGGGGTACAATCCCCTGTTTTATCCTTATGGCAAACATTTAAAGCTGAAAAGAATCAACTTTTAGAGTTCCAAGCTGCCAAGATTTTGGTTGCCACACCAAGTAGAACAGTTCTTTAGCAGCTATTAAATTTGAAAATTGAGTAACCAATTTGACAACATGTGTTAACCTGTTATGCAACAAACTGTACTGTGTCTATGCTTGTCTTAATGACTGGTTTCAGGTGAAAGTGAGATGAAAATTTGCGTAAAATATCAGCAGAGCTCCGCTGTTTTCTCCTTAAGGTTACCAGATAGTTTCACAGTAACTTGTGTCACAGAAAATTACTATTAAAGCCAGTGCCTTGAGTTTATCCCTATAAAACCAAAGTATATCTCATTTCAAAGCTTATAGGTTGCAGAATTTGATAATTTACTTAATAATTTTTTTCTGAAATGCAGAGATAATAATTTACAAATTTGCAATATATTAATATCTTTCTGGGTAAAGGAATCAATAATCTTTTTGGGCAGGATCTGAATTTATAATCAATTCCCCTTCTCTTGCAAATTCAAACATAGATTAACATCTAGGTTACCTAGAAATATAGCTAATATACCAAGTTTCTTGTTTGGAGGTTTAAAAAAAACAGACTTACTTTCTGAATTTGAAACTGTCTCAGCATTTCAACCTGCACATTAACAATGTCCCTGTGTAATGCTACCCTGATAATACAAATGAAAAATATATAGGTAGGACTAAAAATATACAAACTAATAGTTAAATGAAGACACATAATATTACATAAAATAAATATAGTGATGGCAGATGAACCTCTCGGCAATAATTGATGATGTTTCCACGTGAAAGAAAAATAATGATTATAATAATCTTATTTTATACCTGAACTCATCCAGTGATTCATCAATCAGGTTCTTAATAAATTGCACCTGAAATGGTAACAGGCCTGCATTACTGGCACCACTTGCACCCACATCAGTAATTGTAGTTGCCATACCAACAGCTCCACTTGGTAAAGGATCTGGACTATGGTTTACATTATCAAATATTAAACTCTCCCCAGGTGACACTGAAATAGATTTGGAAGTAAAAACAGTTACTAAAATTAGAACTACTAGAAGATCTTCTTTTACTTGATTTAAAACCCACTTATCAATTAGAAACTAAATTGAAATCTCAACATCAACTTACAAGAAACAATTTCCTCTATCTCAAAATAGAGACAGGAAGTAAATAAGTGTGTAAAAAATAATTGTTTGATATATAATATTATAACAAAAATATTTTCCCATTAATTACTATTATTTAATTACCTGTTTCTGATACTTTAGGCACTGTGCTATAGCCAACAGACTGATCAGGTATTCTTGACCCACCATCTGCTGACCTTCTGTGATTGGATGGAGATCCAAGTGGTGACTGAAGAACACAACACATAACAATGTTACTGATCAAGCAGCAATCGTGTTAATACAACTCATCAGTATTATCTTATACATTAATGGGTTAATTAATAGCTAAATATAATTACAACCAACTTTTGATTATTGTTTACTTAACTACTTTATTTTACTTGTTGTATTCCTGTCAAATTGAATGTAATAAATCTAAGTTCCATAATGGGTAACCTGTAAAAGGCACTGAGACCTGGAAGGTCTCTTACCAAACATAAACCCAGAAGTCGGAAACATTGAAAGAGATGTCTAATTTAATTTAGAGTAAAAACTGATGTTTTAAATTAATTGTGCATAAAGATACCAAATACAATGGAACTTCTATCTAAGGGTTAATCAGACAAAACCCATATCTACAAAATAATGTAATAAAGCAACAGTTTTTGTCTTTGGTTCACATCCAAGACCTCTTGCTCCAGTACTAGCCCTAGGTAGGTCATTTTATCTTTTTATGCCTTTCTCACGCCTCAATGAATTATTACCTGACAATCTGGTGAAATCCTGGAGGTACATGGAGCTTGAAATGGGCAGAAATTCCATCCATGAGGAGGAGGAATAATACTTTTGATCAATTATATTATGACAGAATGAGCCACTCAGCTCAAGTTCAGGTTACTTGCATCTACCTATCTATCAAAGAAAATTACAAAATACCCTTTTCCCTCTGCTTTCTGGTTGTGTAACTACATTTCCATTCTTGAGAGATCCAGATGGGGAGATACTGATTTGCTTTACATCTGCCTCAGCATGCACGCTCCCTTTAGTATCTTGTGAATCAGCACATTCTCCAAAAAAACGTGTTCTCTGATTTCTCTCAAACTGGGCCCTAGTAATGCTGGGTGACACACTCCCACTGAACACCACATCTGATGAGATCCTGGTGCCATTGTCATTCACCAGATTCTGGCCAGTGCTTAGATCAGGGAGGGCTCTGGCACCAGATGATCGCACAGTCTGAACAGTTGAAGCTGCTGTTTCATTTGCTTTATTTACTGCAAGTGTCCTTGGTGAGTTTAGATCTTGATCTATATTGCCCTTTGCTGTGGCTGTTACTTCAGCAGGGTGATGCAACTGCCTGGTTGCTGAAGAAGACAGATTGCTTCCAATTGGTGAAAATACTCCTGATCCTAAAACATAAATAAGTTGATGAAATTTAACTCCCACTTTTCCACAATTAGTGCTTAGTAATTTTATAGAAAGATTATAAATATTTAGAATCAACCCTGAGATTGCTCCAAAACACTAAAACCAACATAAGCAAGGTTTAAACAACAATCAAGTATACACAAAAGCCTTGGACAGAGCTGTAGTGTCAAGTAAGTTTTATTTTAATTGATAATAAAATATCATGCAAAATTTTGATCATGAACATCATTGTTGTTTCTTTCAACAATAAACATTCATGACCACATGAAAGGCATCATGCAAAATAGTGAGACAAGATACGACACAGTTCATTTCAAGATTTCAATGTCCTTTACCACAACTTTTTCCCAGGAAATTCAAGAATCCCAAAAATCCTTGTATTCCTTACTGAGATCTTTTGACTGAGATTCAAATCGACATTGTGCTGGGACACATGGGGGAACTAGTTATTTTTGGTGGTCTTGGCAATATTCTGAAGGCGTCACAAAATTTCTTGCTTCACTAGCTGGTTTCAACTTAAGCAGTTAAATAATTGATTTTAGTTCTGTTGAAAACAGAGCCTCAACCTGAACTTGTTTCCTTAAACTTGCAGGTGACTAACAAGTAAATTTTATGTGCTTTTTAAGTTCAAGCAAAAATGCCATCACCATGATTTTATATCCCTACAGTTATAAAAAGGAAACTCTAGAAAGCTACAGTAAACCTCTGATTTTGGTGCATCTTCAATATCGAGGAAGAAAATTCTGCTTTTTCCTCACTTCATTCTCTAAGAGCATGACACATTTTTTTAACAATCCAGTTGATAGATAATTACTTTACAATCATGCAACATGACATTGCATTGGTGCTGTAAAATGCAAAGTTTATGAAAACTTATCAAAGTTATTATACGCCCTCATTAAAGAGAAAAGGAAGTAAATGAACCTGAATAGGGTCTGAAGTATACATTAGTGGACCTGTGTCTTCTGTTCATCGCTATTTGTATACCTAGTTTGGTTTTCAGTTTAGTGCTAGGACTAGCCTGAGAACATCTCCACGTGAGAGATGCCCCAAGCTCCCCTTAATCCCCTGGACATCTCTGCAAGAGCAAAGCCCCTGCAGATAGTAAGCCCTGTGTCAAACACACACACGTCAAGCAATGGAGTTTTACAACACAGTTTTGAAAGAAACAGATCTGTTGAGGATAGAGAAATTGACAAAAATTAACCATAATTCTAATCAGTTTAATGTACATACCAATGGACTTGTCATAAATTAAATGACTTTCCAATTTTGATTTCCTTAATATTTAATAAATCATTTCAGACTTAAAATATTATTATCACATTGCACCAGACAGATTATAAATCATCAAATTGTGAAACTCTAATCATTTTTCATTAATTAAAAGTATTGCAGTTTGCAGGAACTTCATTAGGTACAGCTCTCCTGCCCAGACATGTTCTCAAAACTTTAAGAAAAGAAAATAACTTTAGATGCAAAGAGTCTTCTTTGCCATTGTTTCTCTGTGGTTATAAAAAATTAAATAAACTTGCTTTAAAAATTGAGAAGATATAGCAATGTCAATAAAGGGAAACAAAAATGCCACCTGTGACCACTGAAATAATATTATTACCTAAATATACCATGTGAAATTATTGTAAGGAGTCTCAAATAATGAAGTCTCCTGTCCAATGAGGTGAAGGCCTCTTCTTTCAAACTAACATGGTGTCTATTAACAGGTGATAAAATGTATTTCTATGCTAGCTGAAGAATCTTTTCTGATAAAAACTTCCCAAGAAGTAACCTCATTCATCAGAAAAAATTACCATTAAATTACTAGAACCACTGAATAGTCCTTTAAGGTTTTGCTTTGAAATATTTGTTTTAGAAGCTTTTTTGCTAAAAGTATTTATTGACTGCAATCTTAGACTAAATATTCCAAAAATAAGGGCTCATAAACTGACTGCAATCTTAGACTCAATATTCCAAAAATAAGGGTCCATAAAACAAGAATTGTATCCAATCATTACTTCTCATTGATAGTATGGTATGCATCAAATTATACATCCTAAAAGAAAATGTTAATTCCTGATCTTACAACTTTTCTTTCAAGGAATTTTACCACATGCTTCAGTAAAAAGATGTTTAGAAATAAATTAAAAGCAATTGTATGCAACAAAGATGATTGTTCTTAAAGCATCACTTTCCTATAAGTTATTAATTAAATTTTCTTGGCTTACAATTATTTTCTGATCACAACCACAAAATTGCAGTGTTCTGCTCCAAACTATATTTCATCCTTAAAAACAAACATCAGTCTAAATAAATTTTTACAAGGAGGTGAAAAGGGATAAATTACTCAAGGCATGATTATTTTTAATTTTGGCTCAATTCCATTAGTTTTGGGGGCCAAATCTTCTATTTTTTTATTATAAGTCATTACTGCAAATCATCCTCTCAAAGTAGGTTATTTTCTAGAATAAATGTTTTACAATAACTGTAGAAATTCTCATGCATTTATTGGTTGAGAGCCATTGTCAATAAGGTTAGAGATCACATAACCGCCTCCTGGTTAGCTCAATTGGTTAGAGCGCTGGACTGTTGGGCAGGAGGTCGATGGTTCGAGCCCCGGCCGGACCAACACTCAAGGTCTTAAAATAACTGAGGAGAATGCGCTACCTTTCTATAATATCAAGAAATGGATAGACATTCTAGTCTTCTCGCATAAGGACGAATAAACCGTAGGTCCCGTCTCCTGCATCTATTAATTAGTTAATTTGGTTTGGCAGGGGACGTTAAAGAACCCACTCACGAGATTACTGTGATGTGGTCTGGCCTGTTTACTGGGAATTGGGGGGAGGGGGCATCTTCAAATAAGTTTCCTTCGATTGTTTGTAAACTGCTGATGCAGTCCGGTTAAAGTCCCCCGAAAAGTGTTGTGATGCGCATTTGGTCATATCCACATGTTAATTCGCGCAATATAAATATTAAATTATTATTATTATTATTATTATTATTATTATTTGAAGTATCATGTCATGCAAAGCACAAGCATGCAATTTTCCGAAAACCTAGCCACATAAGGAAGCTTAATAAAATCATAATTTTATTGTAAAAAAACAAGTTGTTGTCAACTTCCATCGTCTATAACCTTATTGATCATAGAAATGATGTCACTTTGCAGTGAAACCACTCAGCTGCACCTTGTGGTTTCACTTTAGTTTTGAACATTGTTGACATCATTCCTGTGATCAAAAAGGTTATAGATGATGGAAAATTGAAATCAATTTCTTAATCATAAAACTCAAACCCTGAAATGTGAAATAAAGTATAATCCTGTTCAATTTTGCATCACCATGTTCAGTAAAAGATATTCTTCAACATTTTGCCTGACAATAGTTCAAGACTAAGGAAAACAATTAAAAAGAAACATGCATCTTACCATCTAGTGGATTGTTATCTTTTAAGCTGTATGAAGGAACTGTTTCTCCTGAACTAGGGAGGGGTGGCTCATTGGTTTGCTTACTGGTAGCCTCTACAGCCGCTGTTTTGACTAATCAAAAGAAGTACACGTTAAGTGTTAAATGATGGTTACTTCAAAGGAATAAAGTTCATTCACTCTTTCATCTATCAAAATTAATATTAATACAAGCTCAATGATACTTAAACTACTAGACTAGAATGCTGTATGTCCAATAAACTTTCATTAATAATTTCTCAGGTAAAATTAAAAAATATGGCTCAATACACAAAAAAAAAGTAGAGAGAGGGAGAGAGAGAGAGAGAGAGAGGGAGAGAGAGAGAGAGAAGGTGTTTTTTAGGTGTACAATTTCATGTACACCTAAAAAACAAAAGTCCTGTTACTTTCTGGTAGAACAAAATGCCCTCTCTATCTTGAGTAATAAACGACGCCCAATTTTTTTTAATATGGACCTCTCGTGCAGTGAATAAGTCACAATTTTGCTTGGCATTTTACTGATAATTGATTAAATAGTGATGAAAAATCAAACCAAGAGTAACTTTCTGCTCACTCCAAAGGGTAAGAATACATCTTTGATTTGCTCCTTAATGGCTCCTGAAACACTGCTACACCAACCTTCTCTTAAAGGTGAGAAAATATCTTCGGATTCTTCTTGTCTAATTCCATTTTGTTTTGATAGTGGAATGTGTGAAGCATGATCTGGTACATTGATGGATGGAATGGCTGATACAGTAGCTGTTGCAACAGGCTGTGGTTCTGTTGGCACTGGAGTTGGTGTGGATTTAGTATTTGAAGTCACAGGTTTTGAACTTTTGCTACTTCCCAAACTATTAACCTATAGGCAGACATAGGTAAGGAGTTATTTGTGAGCAATGCTCATTCACAACGACAACAACAACAACAACAACAACAACAACAACTTTATTCACCCTTATTCTTGAGAAGATTAAATTAACATAAAAAAATTAAAACTAAGAAGGCGTTGGCTTCCTGAAATAACTAGAAGGTTAACAAGGCTAAGAAGCCAAACTCTGTAGAATGAATTACAATATTAGGGTCGGGACACACACACAGATGTACATACATACACACACACACACACAGACATGTACACACACAGAGAGAATTGAACTATAAATAATTATGAATAAATGAAATTTATAAGTCATGGAAAAAATATGATAGATATGTATTATACAATACAATACAATACAATACAATGTTCTTTATTTCAAGAGGGTAAATGTACATAATTAACCCAGTAAAGAGTTTTCTAACACATGGCCCTCTGTAAACCCACTCATCCCACCCAGGGGAGGACATCCATCACACAGTAATCTCGTGTGTGGGAAAGTAATGTCTCCTACCCCAACCCTGCAGGAAACGGGACCTCCATTTATTCGTCCCTATCCGAGAAGACTAGTATCTAACCTAAATAGAAAGGCAGCAAATTCTTCTCGATTATTTTAAGACCCTGAGTGTTGGTCCAGCTGGGGCTTGAACCCTCGACCTCCCGCACAACAATTCAGCGCTCTATCCATTGAGCTAACCGGGAGGTGGTATATATTAGAAATGAAATCCTGAACAATTAGGATAAAAGAAAAAAGCGTAGAGCAACAAATAAATCACAGGAATAGCTAGGAAGAAACTGATTACTGGGGAAAGCAAAAAACCAGGGTGACATTAATATTGGCACAGTAATTCATTTAAAAATTTTTTTTTTTAACCCATTAACGTCCAGTGCGCCCGTATGCGCCCATGGGGACCCACACCCTTTCTACGCCCTGTGACGTCATCATTTTTAACCCTGGAGCACGAATTCAAGCCCCTACTTGAACAGGTTGAAAATATCTTACAGACGATAGCAGAATGAGCACAATTGAGTGGAGGAGATTGGAGAAATAGCCAAAAAACCGTGTCACTTTGACCTGAAAATCTGCACGAAGATCGTGTTTCACTACCCACCTACCTTTCCGAGCATGTGCTTTGAAAATAATGAGTAGTTTCTGAAAAATCTCTACACCAAAATGAAGCCTACTCAATTTCCAGCAAGTGAGGAGAAACTTTAGGCAAGGAGAGGGGAAAAAAAGGGTAGGAGAAAGAGAGAAAAGTAGAAGTCGTAAGTGGGGGATGACTTTTCAACCCAAAAACTATGTCGAAATTTTGCTCTCTGCGCGTGCCCGAGATTTTCAGGCCGCCATTTTGCATTTGGATCGAAAGGCCGTCGAGTGCACAAGCTGTCAAGTGGTTTTTGGTAAGTTTGAGCTTTTCAAACCACAACAGTGACCCGAAATCTGCCCGACTAGCTTCAAAACACAGTTTTCCACAAAAGCTGCGGCCATTAATGGGTTAATTTACTGAAAGGGGTTAACTTTATATCTTTCCCAAGAGAGTTCCATACCTTTGGTCCTTGAAAGCGAATATTAAAAATTCCATAGTTTGTTCTAACTCAAGGCAGGTAACAAGATTGATTTGCTGCACTTCGTGTATTGTAGTTACCGATACTAAGTACTACCATGGCCGGTATGGACAAATTACGTACGTTACTTACACAAAACACATGCAAACTTAATAATTTACAGACAAACTTAACAGAAAGCCAGCAAACTTAATAAAATGCACGCAAACTGTAAAAAGTGCTAACAAACTTAATAAAGGACATGCAAACTTAACAAAAATAATGCGTACAAACTTAATAATGGACATGCAAACTTAACAAAATGCGTACAAACTTAAGAAAGGACATGCAAACTTAACAAAATGTGTACAAACTTAGCAAAATGTGTACAAATTTTAGGACAGGCAAGTAAACTTTAAAAATAGCACACAAAGTTAAAATGAAACGCATTCAAACTAAAAATGAAAAGTGTACAAAGTTAAAATTAAAAACACAAACTTAAAATGAGACACGCAAACTCATTTTTGGTTTGTATGTGTTTCACTTTAAAGTTGCATTCTATTCTTAAAGTTTGCGTGCCTGTCATAAAGTTTGTACGCATTTTGTTAAGTTTTCATGTCCATTATTAAGTTTGTACGTATTTTGTTAAGTTTGCATGTCCATTATTAAGTTTGTACGCATTTTGTTAAGTTTGCATGTCCTTTATCAAGTTTGTTAGCATTTTTTACAGTTTGCGTGCATTTTATTAAGTTTGCTGGCTTTCTGTTAAGTTTGTCCGCAAATTATTAAGTTTGCATGTGTTTTGCGTAAATAACATACGTAATTTGTCCATACCGGCCAAGGTAAAGTACTAAATTAAAGAACTACTAAAATAGGAAGGTAATAACTTGTTATGAAATTTATGCATAAAAAGTGCAATATGAAATGTAACAAGATCAGAGAGCTTCATAATTGCCAACAATCTAAACAGCGGAGTTGAATGTTCATCAAATGAAGAAAAAGTCATGATTTGCACTGCTTTTTTCTGTAAAATGTATAAAGGCTGAAGTGTAGTTGAATATGTATTACCCCAGATAATTATGTCATAAATCAGAAATGGGTGCATGGATTAAAGAGTAGTAGAGATTAGTAAGAATATCAATATTAAATATAACAAGATCCCTACACTTCTTTTAATTTTCTTTACAATACTCGCGATTTGAGGTTTCCAGGATAAATTTGTATCAATTAAAATTCCTAAGTATTAAATACAGGAATCCTGTTGCAACTGTTTCCCATTTAAAGTTAAGTTGGAGTTGAATGTTACTTTCCTTTGAGGAGGATGAAAAATTACAAAACTAGTTTTTGCTATATTGAGAGAAAGTTTATTTGCACAAAGCCAGGAATTAACATTGGAGAGTTCATTATTAATACTTGCCTGTAGAGAAGTGAGATTTTTATGTTTGCAAAATAAATTAGTATCATCAGCAAATAAACGGAAATCAAAAAATTTAGAGCAATGGTGAAAGTCATTAAATATATAATTACAGAAGAGAATTGGTCCAAGGACTGACCCCTGAGGAACACCACATGAAATATTGACAGAGGTAGAAGTTATACCATTTATGGTGATTGTTTGCAAACGATTTGCAAGATATGAACTAAACCACTGGATTGCAATCCCATGTATGCCATAGAACTCTAGCTTTCTTAACAATATCTCATGATTTATGGTATCAAATGCCTTACTTAAATCTAAAAATAAATTATACCACAAGAAAAATCCCTATCATCAATTGCCCTTTGAATTCTCTCAACAATACTAAGGATAGCATGATCAGTGGAGTGCTTTGCCCTAAAACCAAATTGATTATTAAAAAACACTTTTTTATTTTCAAGGAAATCAACTAATCTATTGCACATATGTTTTTCAAGCAATTTATTAAAAACAGACAGCAAGGAGATGAAAAAACTTTTTGCTAATTTCAAATTGTCTGGCACTATACCGGTCTCAAAGGAGGCATTGAACAAAACCTCTAGAGGCTTGGATACAATTTTGGATAAAATTTTGAGAATGGTGACAAGTATACTAAAGGGACAAGTGGCTTTGCTAGACTTCAGTTTTAATTAGTAATTTCAGATTCAATTTCACTGCCACATACCGTAGTTTGCTTGCAGCAATTTGAGTGCTTTCATGCTACAACTACCACCACCTGCCCAATTTAATCCCCAGCCTAGCTTTACCCCCATCCAAGTTGGCATGTGTAAGTTGCTACCCATGACTGTGTACAAACAGACATTAAACCACCACAAATTTCCTATAAGAAACAAACTGCTCTTGACAGAAAGCGGTTCCAACCAAACTGAATTCAGAGGAATTTACGAGTTTGACATTTTTAACAAAGCCCTTCCTAAATTTCCAGTCCACTGCCTTTATTTTAGATTCACCCTCTACTTGAAAAGTCATTCAAAGAGTAAAAGGTAAAGTCTGTTTACAAGCCAAGTGGCCCATCAGCCTGGTGCTTAACTCCGGTTTCTATTCAAACAGTAGATTATTAATAGTTTATGACAAATGCCAATTCCTTTTTAGAGCTGGAAAATATGAAACCATGGCTGAGTAAAAATAGGATTAGCTTTCCTCACCTTAATTGATGACTGGAATGAAAGTGATTGAACTGATGTTTTGTGTGCCACTCTTGTGTTGACTGGACTGGATCCACTACGCAGGTCATAGATGTCGATTTTACCTTTAGATCAAAACAAGATCAAATATTAAAGTCAACCTTGAACTTTTCTACAACTTACTGTGTTAACATACTGGTACTGGAAAAAGTACAGGCAAGTGTTATTTATATCTGTTACATTGAGTGTATAATTTTCTGACATGCACTGTAATTCAGCTCTGCTTGCAAAAGTGTAGATTAAATCAATCAATCAATCAATCTATCTATCTATCTAAAAGTATGAAACTTACATCAATACCAACAGATTCTCATTTTCTTCCAGAGTTATCCTTATTTTAACCCCTCTAATAACTAGATCATAGCTTGCATAATTATATAAAGCTCCCTTGGGGTAATTTTAAGGGCATGAACAAGAAGTAAAGGTCATTCTGAACTTTGCACAGTGCTTATAACCTTTCAATTCCTAAGATATGATTGTTAATTCTCCTGTCAGGCTGCTGACATTTCCTTGAAAATTAGTTACAAGCATTTGGTGTTAGATTGAGATAACATTTTCTACCTGATAAGTCTGAGTATTCTCATTTCTTGTTTGCTAGATAATAAGTGGACAGTATTGGGGGGAAGTAACATCTTAATCAGAATGGGGAGATAAAGGGTGAATGTGGGCCAAAACAATGCAAGTAAATACAAGTGACTAACAAAAAAATTGAAAAAACAACAGTATTGTACCTCTAGTTGAACCTACTGCCAATGTTCCTCCGTCAGACATAAAATCAACAGATGTCAAAGGAGATTCTGCCATCATAACCTTAACTGACCTTTACAAAAACAGCAACAAAATGAATAACTAGGGCTCAACACTAACGGTAGCCCACTAGCCACAGACTCATAGAAATTCAGTTTTGGCTAGTGGTTTTTCGATTTTGACTAGCCAGTTTGGCTAGTAAACAAACTGAAATTGTCATAACTTCTAAGATGTCACGAGCCAATTGGCTAGTAAGTTAAAAAGTTAGTGTCAAGCCCTGATAACAGTGGTAACCACCTTGTGCACCTTTTCAGGTGTATTGAAATGAAAGAAGGCTTCTATCAACCACTGGCACACTCTATTTTAATAGCTATCCAAGCTGGGGTTAGGATGAAATAGTCTAATTTCTATTTTTGTGTGTTAAAAAACTATAATGTGACAAGAAAAATAAAATAAAAATCAAATAAATTGAAACTAGTGAAATCCTTTGACTTGAAATTCATTTTAAACTATGATACAACTCTCTGCATAACATTTAACATATCTAAGCCGACCAAGGATAACATCAGATTGAAGCAGAATTGCCTCCACTATACAATCAACGTCACTATATGACAGCAACTTGACTAAAGATGAACAACGCGCACTGAAACGACTGAGAAACGACAAGAACATAGTCATCCTACCAGCTGACAGAGGACGAGTTACTGTTGTCATGGACAAAACTGACTATCACGACAAAATGGACACACTAGTTAACGACAAACGAACCTACGAAGAACTCAAACATGACCCAACTCCTGCACTTCAACGTAAACTCAACAGTAAACTACTGACACTCAAGAAAACGAATGCCTTTGACAACCAACGGTACTATCGATTGAGGTGCTCGGTACCACAGCCACCGAAACTCTACGGTTTGCCGAAACTACACAAACCTGGTTTCCCGATGCGACCTATTGTTTCCTTCTGTGGCTCTCCCACATAACAACTATCCAAGTACCTGACGACAATACTACAACCGCTAACTGACAAATCCAGACATAAACTACAATCCACTGAAGACTTCATTAACGCTACCAAGACTGTTCAGATACCTGAAAACTACAAACTAGTGTCATTTGATGTGAAATCACTGTTCACAAGTATTCCACTTCAATTGGCATTACAATGTACTGAGACTGCAATTCGACAATCTACCAACCCACTACAGACAGACGACATCATGGACTTGCTAAACATTTGCCTAACGTCTGCTTAGTTTCAGTACAACGGTAAACACTACAAACAGTTACACGGCACTGCCATGGGGTCTCCAGTTTCTGTTGTTATAGTAGAAATTGTGATGCAGAACATTGAGGAACTCACCCTTTCGACTTGCCAACAAACGATACCGCTTTGGTTATGTTACATTGACGACACATTCACCGCCGTTCAACATGACGAAATTGACGCATTCCACCACCACCTTGACGAACAAAACACCGACATACAGTTTACCAGAGAAGTTGAAGAAAATGGCAAACTTCCTTTTCTAGACTGCCTGGTAAGCTACAACAACTCATTACCGATGACAGTTTACAGGAAACCAACACACACCGACAGATTACTAGACGAGTCATCATACAACCCTACATCACACAAAGCCACAACTACCAGAACTCTAACACGATGCACACAACTAGTATGCGACTCGACAGACAGCTTATCCGACAAGAACAAATACCTTCACCGTGTTTTTTCGAAGAACAACTACAACAATGACTTCATCCAACGAAACACTCACCGACCCACTACCACTACCGAAACAAACGACACCGCAACCCCTACGACTACAGCAACCATACCGTACATAAAAGGCATGTCTGAAAACATCTCACGCATCTTACTACCCTTCAATATCTGCGTTGCCCACAAACCCATCACCACACTACGTCAGTTACTAAGCAACGTTAAAGACAAAGATGAACCGAGGAACAGACAGGGAGCGATTTATAAGATCAATTGTTCCGACTGCCAAGCCTCCTACATCGGTGAGACTGGCAGAAACCTCACAACAAGACTGACTGAACACAGACGGGTGACGAGGAAAGGTGATGTCAGCAATCACATTGCTGAACACCATCGACTTACCAACCACAACTTTGACTGGGACCCTGCACAATGCCTAACCTACAGCACTGACTATTTTCAACAACTGACTCTGGAAAGCTGGTTTACTAACTTAGAACAGACTCCCCTAACCAGATGTCAACAACTACCCACTCCATACAAACGACTCATTCATGACATAAACATCACAAACGACCGAAAAAGAACGACCTAACTTTACCAACAGATCGAAACAGACCAATCACAACTGACTTACGTCACTTGAGTCTTACAGCTAATAACATCACGGCAAAACCAACCAATCATTTTACACAAACTGAAATAAGTACATTCTACTGACAACAATCATTCACTTGACTCTGATGATGACTTCCACACAGGTTGTCGAAACGTCAGTCACTACCACTGACAACAGTCCTTCTCAGGACTACACTCACCCGGACGATCAGACTACACCTTAACATTTAACATAGAATGTGAGATTTCCTTTTGAAAGTTTGTTTGGAGAAGTGAATTAATGGAAAGGTCTTCATAGAGTATCTACATTAAAAAAAGCTACAACAAATGAATCATACTTAATATGTATTTGAAATGTAGTTTTTAAAGAATAATATAATTATATAAAATTATCAAAAGGGGTTATTGATAAAATAACAATATCAACAATGACAAATATTATTTCTAACAAGTTGAAAAGGCCTTCAAACAAAAATTATGGTGAAACAAATTTTGTATCAATTATTAAAAATGCAAGCAAAAAAAAGGCAGAAGATATTCGTGTGCACAAGTATACAAACATACATGTACTGCATCAAATGAAATGGAAGACCTAAAGTATCTCTACGGCCAACAAGGCTTTTATTGTTTTGGTATCTCTTTAACCTGTAAAAAGTATTCTCAAAAAAAAAATTGATTCTGACGTCTCTTCACCCTAAAATTGAGCTTTAAAGTTCCCACTTCAGCCACGCCCAAAGAAGTTGACTGTGTAAAGGAAGATTGGTGATAAGTGACATCACTCCAGGAGCGTCTTGAGCATCGTGTTGTTACTTTGCTTGACAAACACAGTACTTTTACAACATATCTATCAGACATATTTATGTCACTGAAAACTCTTTACCTTACTGAAAAAAACAGTGAAATGAACCACTGGCGGGATTTGGCGCGTTCCTGATTTGACGTCATGACCCATTCTGAACCCAATCTCTTTTTTTGCCCAGACTCACAGTCATCTTCAATGGACGTGGCCAAAGTGGGAAGTTTAAAGCTCGATTTCAGGGCAAAGACTTATCAGAATCTAATTTTTATTTAAGAATACTCTTTGACATGTTAAATACATACCAAAACTATGAAAACCCTGTTGGCTGTATGGACATTTATAAATTTGGGTTGCTCACGATCCAAGGGTTTATCTATTTAACAATTATTCCACGAGCGCGCATTGGATATGAGATGATAGATAGCCAACGAGGGGCGTAGTGCCGAGTTGGCAATAATCATCTTATATTCAACAAGCGTGAGTGGAATAATTGTTTTATTAAAAATGTTAAATTAAATTATTAAATTTTATTAAATTTTTAGCTCCCTTTTAATTTTAAGTTAACACGTACGCTTACCATATTTGTAGATTATGGTATATTGGCTGATATACCATAATGGCTAAGCCAATAAAAAGTCTTGAATTGCATTATCCAATGATCTAGTTTTTAATAATATTAGTTACACAATATGGTAATGGTTTAATAGCATTCTACTTACTTTTTTTGCTGAACATCATAGAACACAATCCTCTTGTCAAGTCCCACACTACACAATAGCATATCATTCATGGGTGAGAAAGTTAGTCCTGTTGCAGGTCCTTTGTGGTCAGATGCAAATGATGTGGATAGTTTTTTTGTGTTGGAATCCCAAAGATTGAGAGCTCCATCATCACTTACAGCACCCAATAAACTCTTTTTGAAGTGTGAAAACTGAATGTCTCTGACAGCCTGTTAATGAAAATGTAGGTCTTATATTTTCATCACATATTTCCTTTAGCCAGATCATAATGAACTACAGTTTCACCACTGCCCTGATTTGAGCGTTATAATTTTGTTATCTGAATTAAACAGTTGAAGCTCCTGTAAATGGATACTTCTGCAAAAAAATAAATAAGAGCCAAAGGGATAAGATGGCCATGTTGGAGAGTTTCAGTGATCATGGTACACTATGAATGAAAAAAAACACTACTTTGAAATTATGACAGAACACTACCACACAAATCACAATAATTTAAATCTACAGTCAAAGTTTAACATGTTGTTATGATTAGTACTTGAAATGCTTGGTTGTATCCCCATCCCAATGCCCAAATATAACACTGCACAACACAGAAATGTTTTCAATTAGGGTTCCATCAACTTGTGAGATTTAAATATTAAGAGGGGGTTGGTTACCCTAAGAGACAAGTTGAATATTATCAGAAACCCAATTAAATGCAACAATGATGCTGCTATGCATTTGCACTACCTTCCAAACTGAATGCCAGTCATTATTTTAGCCAATGTGTCAGTTCACCAACAAACAGTTTGTCAACATATGAGGTTGGATTGCCAACATCTAGTGTCAGTTTGCCAATGCTTAGATACCAGTTTGACATCCAAAATAATTAATTACAAATGACCAGAGGAATAAAATTTTACTTTTAATGTATTCATGGGTGTTTGTAGGTTGGTGTCGTTTGAAATTGTCCACTTCACTCTCCCCAATCTCTCATTTCCTCGATGGCCAATTGTGTTTGAAAAAGACTTTGAAAACCCTCCACAGCTTTTACCTAGCAGAGTACAAACCTGCTGTAAAACATTTAACATTTGCCTAGTTAAATAGCTCTTGACTCCCAGTATCCAATTTTTTTGTTTGATTATGCAAAAGAAGTGTTGTTTGTTTTTCACATGTTGAACTTGCATAACAACAAAGTCAAACAAAGTCAGTTGATTGATCAATGACCAATCACATTAATTTTGAAAAACTTTGAAAACCATCCACCAATTTTACCCAGTAGAGCATGAACCTACCATAAAACATTCTTCTCACACACAACTGGGAGCCATGCCAAGCCGACCATGCAGCCCGACCTTTATTATATCAACACGATGAATCATTAGGGTTACAACACTAATAAAACAGCTGAAACTGAGCCTAGATACAGAAGATTGACATGCACGAATAACTGGAACTGAGGCACTACTTGAAATTCTATATCCCTAAAAACATATGGAGGGTGGGTGGGTGGGGAAGGTCAGGCAATGGCGGAAGGCAACAAAACAACTGAACTGAACCTTGAAATGCCATTTGACCTGGAGACTCCCCACACACTCGAACCCATTCTTCCAGCTGCATGTGAGAAAAACGTTTTCCACTTCTTTTGTCCCTCAGCCAGCGGAAAACCACATAATAATAATATAATAATAATAATAGCTAATCTTTATTGAGGATGCCAACATCACAAAAAAGTGGTTTACAGAGGGGTCCTCTAAAAGTAACTAAATATAATATAATTACTCAAAAATAAAAAGAAAAAGAATACAAATCGAAAAATATGAAGATAAAACTACATTATTTGAAAGTTAACATGCGAAAAACGAAACTAATTAAAATAGTGCTTTCTTGATACCATGCTTAAATTGGCTTAAGGTGGGCACATCTCTTAGGGAAAGGGGTAAGGCATTCCAAACGACCGCTGCAAAATTTATTGTTATCCAGAATTGTTATTCAGAACCACAATTATTAAAGAGAGTTAAATTATAGAGCTATTGACTCTTCTTATGTGTGTTTGATCACACATGAAGAAGTGTTGTTAATTATTCACATGAATCCAAGGGAAATCAGTTTTGCTTTGAGGTAGCAGGGAATTCAAGTTACCAAGGGTTCAAGTTATAGGGGTTCAACTGTACACAAATGTTTAATGAGAAGGTTTTACAGTTACTGTAGGTTCATACTCTACTGGGTCAAAGCTGTGGATGGTTTTCAAAGTTTTTTTAAATTACAATCCACCATCGATCAATTAACGGACTGTGTTGCTATGTGTGGGGAGAGATTGGGGAGAGTCAAACGGACAGTTTCAATTAACGGACTTTGTTGCTATGTGTGGTGGAGAGATTGGGGAGAGTCAAACAGACAATTTCAAATGACTCTCCTACAAGTACTGTGAATACATCAAAAGTAAAATTTTATTTGTCAGTCTTTTGTAATTACAATTATTTTGGATATTGGTGAAGTGACATGTAAGCACTGGCAAACTGACTTTAGACATTGGTGAATTGACTTCATACATTGGTGAACTGTTCATCGGCAGAATGACATGTTGGCAAAACGACCTGTTACCTCCAAACTATATGCACTTTTGACCACGACAATTACAATTTCATTTGTATTTGTTCTAGACTTACAGTAAAAACAATCTTTGGCCAAAAAAATTAAAATATCAAATTTCAAACATTAAAAAAAGTCAATACTTGTTCATAACATATGTACAATAAATGTTTGAAATTGTGCTTCAGTAGCAAATTTATTCAATGGATGATTTGATTGAGGACTTGAGCTATTGCAATTCGTTTAATTCCAAGCTTTTGCTGATCTATGGCATCATTAGGGAATGTAAAGAAAAATAATGTTCCACTATATGTGATACAAAAGTAATGTAAGAGATACAAATGATTAAATACGAATGATGATGTAATATGGACAATGAATTGTCCAAATAATTATGGTGAATTGGTAACACACACTAAACATAGAAATTACTGATGAGCAGAAGGAAGAACTGAAGATCTAAGCAGTCTAATTTAAAAGAAAAATTCTCTGAGTTCACTACTTTCTTCCTGGGAATTAAGTTTGGGTGTACACTTTCCAATATAAAACATCAGGACTTGACACTAACTTTCAACTTACTAGCCAAGTGGCGAGTGACAACTTAGATGTTACAACAATTTCAGCTTGTTTAGTAGCCAAACTGGTTAGTGGCTACCGTAAGTGTTGAGCCCTGAAACACCTTGAATAATCGTACGTTGACAAGGTCATTTTCTTTTAAAATTATTTTGACATCATTGCTATGATTGTTAATTACAGTTCTATGGCACATTACGATGTGTTATTTTTTACAGATGAATAGTCATTGGTCAAGTGTTCACACAGTCACATACATATTGCATCACCTACATCACTTTTACACACACATAGTGGAATATTTCTTTTAAATATTTCCCTGGTGATGCTGGCAAAGGCTTGGAACAAAAAAGAAACACAATAGCTCAAGATCTCAATTGAATCTTCTATAGATACATGACTTTTTGTGTGATTAAGAATGAAAGAAAATCATCCCAGGTTACATTTAGTACACATACCTGTGTTTTTGCTAATCTCAGAGGATCTGAGGCTTGTCCTGTCATGACATTGTGAAGGAGTATGTCTCCATTCACTGACCCTGATGCAATAGACGTGTCATTCCAGTTAAAAGCTACACAAGAAACAATATCCTTGTGATCCTGTTAAATAAATTTAAAAAAATATGTAGATGTTTCCTTCAGTTTCCAATTCATTGGGACATTTAACTAAAATTATTACAATTTTCAAAGAAAATCATTGTTTACTATAATGACTAATAACAAAATACCTGCAGAAAAAGTGACAAATACATTTACAATAAAGAGAATTCTGAGAACAGATATTGCCTTTATTAATTACCATCCAAAAGTAAAATGAAAACCAAAGTTAATGTTATCAAAAAATAGATCAATAGTAGACAATTCAGCCTGGAATCCCTTTTATAATGAGAAAAATGAAGATATTATATCATAATGTTATGTCAGTTTACTTCCTTGTGTTAATTTAAAGTAAACCATTAAAAAAAGACATTGTTCACATTTTGATTCTCTTCATAATGCAGGGCTCAACACTAACGGTAGCCCACTAGCTACTGACTAGTAGAAATTCAGTTTTTGCAAGTGCCTTTCAGTTTCTACTGGCCAGTTTAGCTAGTGAACAAACTGACATTGTTGTAGCATCTAAGATGTCACCAGCCACTTGGCTAGTAAGTTGAAACTTAGTGTCCAGCCCTGATAATGTGACTCACCTTGTATGTTTTCTTTATGCTTTTTGTTTTCATGTCCCAAATATTAAGAGTTTTACTATTTCCACCAGTCAGCAAATAACGAGAGGATGAATTAAAGGCCACACAAGTATTCCCCTCCTACAATTTTCAAAGAATTATTATAAATAGACATCAAAAATTAGCACAACATACTTCATCATTAATACTACATGCAAAATAGAAATAATCATAGAAAGCCTTTGATAATAGCTTTTAAAAGAGAGTTAGCGGTTTCCTTAAAAAGAAACTGTTAAGCAACAAAAACGTAAAATAATTGCACTTACCCCAGCAGTAATTTCAGTTGTATCATACTCATCCCCCTTTACATACGTGACAACAACTTTGTCATTTGCAGCACTAGCCAAACACTGATCTGACAATGTTAAGGATAATTCTTACATCAGCTAAACAAAGAACTAAAGTGGTATAATACTGGACAATACAGTGGAACCTCAATTTAATGAACCTCTATATAACAAAGTCCTTGATATAACAAATGATACTTTTCAGCCCAGCTAAAGTTACTGTAAAATGTATGCCACAGAACCTCAATACAACGCAACTTAATATAATGAAGTCATCGTTATAACAAACACAATTCAAAGCCCAAACATATGCATATAACCCGATATAATGAACAAATGTCAACACCTGACCAAAGACAAATGCAAAACAGACCAACAGAGCAGTACTATACAGTAGTGTTCTGTTGTTTAATACTGTTCACACTGTTCATGTTCATTATGACATTTGACAAGTCAGGCACAAAAGAGAATTTCTGTGCTCTTTCCCTTAAAGAAAAGGCACATTTTAACGAAAGACAAAATATGAGGCAAGTAGAGAAATTTCTTGATTAAGTTCTTGATTAGCAATTTTAGTAGTAAAGTAAAGAATGACAAAAAATGAGGTAACTTTCATTGGGAGAATTTTGGATTAAGCAACACACACACGCACACAAAATATAACAACAATTATTCACCATACCTTGATATAACAAACATTTAGGTTGTTTTTTCACAAATTCATTAATTGGAGGTTTTTGGTGCAAGTAACCCTCTATATCCCCAGTCCCTTGGCACTTCGTTAAATTGAAGTTCCACTGTACTAAGATTCAAACCCTTTGTAAGATTTTCAAAGGTCTATTATCCTGACAGACAGTTACAGTTCAATAATGAAAACTTTTAGACACTAAGAAGAGTGTTGGTGAACTGATCCACTACCAATTCAGGACCTCATCACTTCATTCTTCTAAACTATATAATGTTCATTAGGCATCGGAGATTGGAGAATTCTCCGGGAACTACACAGAATTCTCTGGTTAAATTAGACAGCCGGTTGGGCTGTATTATTTAATACTTTTATTCAGATGTGGAGCCGTTATGAATGAGAACTTTATTTGGCAAAAATGCTTTCTCTCTTTAAGCAAAATGAACAGAACATTTTAAACAAACAGTGTCCTTTCACATAATTCTTTTTTTTTCCTTGAGAGTCACATCACGAACGTAGCACGCCGTCACAGTAGTCATATTTTTATAAATTTCAACGTCCTGTCAATGTGAATTTAACTTGAAGCTGGCGACTTTGAATGGTTAAATAAGTAGTGAATGAAAATATAAATGAACTTTTTTCAAGTGCCGGGAGTATTAACCAAGAAATTAAGAATGAATTGGGACATGCAAATATATCGAAAAACTAGTCGACGACCTGCAGCTGCGTAAGTACTATTATGCATGAAAATTCTTGTTCTAAGAGTTAAAGAATACATCAGAAAAATAATTGAGAAAGGTGTGGAAAGAAAACTTGGCAAAATTTTGGTGGATAAACTGAACTTAATTTACGGGAAAAAAAAACGATTTTTGTGATATGAACTAAAAGCAAACTGGAGATGTTTATTGTATCATGATATGGGTCCCTATGAGTATCAAATTACTGCTACAACAAATGCAAATCTCCATTTTAACCAATTCCTTGTAAATAGAAAAACTATAATTTGTAATTGTACAATGAAAAACAATGGTCTATCCATTGATAAGCCTTCCCATCCAAGAAATGCTAAGTCTTGCCAGTCGCCGACAGACTGGCGGGAAAAAGTTTCCTCACCTCTCGTCCTTTTGCTAGGAACATGAAAGTGATGACAGTGAAAACTCAGACAGTGGAGTCGATGAGTAGACTTAACCCTTTCACTCCTGAAAATGACCCCCCCTTTCATTTGAAAGTTCATGGTGCAGTGTATATTATTTGGGGAGGTAGATTGTGACCTAGTTGATATGACTTGAGGAGTAAAAAGGTTAGAGCTCTTGATTTAACCTTACTCACCTGCTTGCTAACCAAATTCAAAGAACAAAACCCTAAGGTATACATCGTTTTAAAATCAGCAACTGGGAACAAAATTGTACCTCAGATAACAGGAAATAGCATCTCAGAGGGTTTAAAAATCCACATTTTTCCTGGGGGGAGGCATGCCCCCAGACCCCCCCTAGGGGGGGGAACAAGCAAAGCTTGTTCCATGAAAGAGCTTCGTTCATTCAGACTGCCTCTCCAGCTACTTCTTCCCATTCTCCTGCTACTCTAATTCTTAATGAAAACCCTGGAACTTCCATCAATGTTTCTTCTAATAGAGGAGGAATTTTGCATCGAAAAAGAAAGTGTTTTGGCAATCTTTCCTTCCCATAAGCTGCACTCGTGTATTAGACAATACTTCATACATCATATGTTACAAATCACATCTACATATGTACCCTCCCTGCCTGGGAGAACTGACTGTGTTATCACTCATGTCTTCTTATCCTTCAGTATATTCCCATTCATTGAGTATACAACCCTCTTCCTGAGGTTTTAGGAGTCATTTTGTTTTTGGTAGTTGTAAACCTCTTGTTTAATAACAAAAAATAGGATGTTGATTAAAACTGTTCTCTATTTCAATGCTGGCCACTTTGTAACAAGAGCTATCAGATTCTTCCTCACAGAGAAGATCCCACACTTCAGAGAGTTCATACACTTTAACTCATAAAATATCACAAAATTCTGACCCTTTCCAATACTTTTGTGATTAGCTACGATTGAGAATTTGGTTTCAAAATTATACGAAATTATTGCTTTTTTCTGTTGACTGACAAATGGTTACAGAACATTTTCCACGACTTCCCAGGCCCACACCCAAATTCTAGTTCCTTCTACGTTTTCCATAACCTGTGCGAACCCTTTTATGACATCATGTTGACGTGAAAATATCACAAGGACTTCAGATATGATATTAGCAAAAATTCAAATAATTAAAAATATCTATCACCTTCAAGATTCTTTAACGAGAAAAACACCATTCATCAAGGGAATTTTATACTGCAACTTAAATAAAAGCTTACAAGTAACAATAAAAAATGTAGAATATAATTATTAATGAGAAATGATCGTCTAGAAGATTAAAACACATAATTCGACAAAGTGAAAGATACTGTTGGGACTCCAACACAGCGAACCCACAGGCTGAGAGTGAGGACTAAAGGCTTTCACCATGTTCAATTCCGGCATGTCCCAAATCTTTACATCGCCTCCAGACGAAGCAAGTCGCAGCTTTGAAGTCATTTTCGACCCCCTCCTTCGCTCAGTCAGTTCTATTTTTACATGTTCTGAATGTGCTCTGAGAAGTAATTGACATCCGACATAGACCCAATATGGTTAGGAGTCCATGTATGACCCCATAGACCCAATATGGTTAGGAGTCCATGTATGACCCCATAAAATGTCCTGAGCACGGTATATCCCTTTCAATGTATTCCAATGTATTCCAATGTATTCCCATGTATTCCAATGTATTCCTACGTATTCTCATGTATTCCAATGTATTCCTAGGTATTCCTACGTATTCCCATGTATCCTACGTATTCCAATGTATTCCAATGTATTCCCATGTATTCCCATGTATTCCAATGTATTCTTATGTATTCCTACTTATTCCTACGTATTCCCATGTATTCCCATGTATTCCCACGTATTCCCATGTATTCCCACGTATTCCCATGTATTTCCATGTATTCCAATGCATTCCCATGTATTCCAATGTATTCCTACGTATTCCTACGTATTCCCATGTATTCCAATGTATTCCCATGTATTCCCACGTATTCCCATGTATTCCCATGTATTCTCATGTATTCCAATGTATTCTCACGTATTCCTACGTATTCCCATGTATTCCTACGTATTCCTACGTATTCCCATGTATTCCCACGTATTCCTGCGTATTCCCATGTATTCCAATGTATTCCCATGTATTCCAATGCATTCCCATGTATTCCCATGCATTCCCATGTATTCCAATGTATTCCCATGTATTCCCATGTATTCCTGCGTATTCCCATGTATTCCAGTGCATTCCCCTGTATTCCTACGTATTCCCATGTTTTCCAATGTATTCCCATATATTCCCATGTATTCCCATGTATTCCTATGTATTCCCATGTATTCCCATATATTCCCAAGTATTCCCATGTATTCCTATGTATTTCCATGTATTCCTACTTATTCCCATGTATTCCTACGTATTCCCATGTATTCCAATGTATTCCCATGTATTCCCACGTATTCCCATGTATTCCCATGTATTGTCATGTATTCCAATGTATTCTCACGTATTCCTACGTATTCCCATGTATTCCTACGTATTCCTACGTATTCCCATGTATTCCCACGTATTCCCATGTATTCCCATGTATTCTCATGTATTCCAATGTATTCTCACGTATTCCTACGTATTCCCATGTATTCCTACGTATTCCTACGTATTCCCATGTATTCCCATGTATTCCCACGTATTCCTGCGTATTCCCATGTATTCCAATGTATTCCCATGTATTCCAATGCATTCCCATGTATTCCCATGCATTCCCATGTATTCCAATGTATTCCCATGTATTCCCATGTATTCCTGCGTATTCCCATGTATTCCAGTGCATTCCCCTGTATTCCTACGTATTCCCATGTTTTCCAATGTATTCCCATATATTCCCATGTATTCCCATGTATTCCTATGTATTCCCATGTATTCCCATATATTCCCAAGTATTCCCATGTATTCCTATGTATTTCCATGTATTCCTACTTATTCCCATGTATTCCTACGTATTCCCATGTATTCCAATGTATTCCCATGTATTCCCACGTATTCCCATGTATTCCCATGTATTGTCATGTATTCCAATGTATTCTCACGTATTCCTACGTATTCCCATGCATTCCTACGTATTCCTACGTATTCCCATGTATTCCCATGTATTCCCACGTATTCCTGCGTATTCCCATGTATTCTAATGTATTCCCATGTATTCCAATGCATTCCCATGTATTCCCATGCATTCCCATGTATTCCAATGTATTCCCATGTATTCCCATGTATTCCTGCGTATTCCCATGTATTCCAGTGCATTCCCCTGTATTCCTACGTATTCCCATGTTTTCCAATGTATTCCCATATATTCCCATGTATTCCCATGTATTCCTATGTATTCCCATGTATTCCCATATATTCCCAAGTATTCCTATGTATTCCTATGTATTTCCATGTATTCCTACTTATTCCCATGTATTCCTACGTATTCCCATGTATTCCAATGTATTCCCATGTATTCCCATGTATTCCAATGTATTCCAATGTATTCCCATGTATTCCCATGTATTCCTACGTATTTCTGCGTATTCCAATGTATTCCCATGTATTCCCATGTATTCCCATGTATTCCCATGTATTCCCATGTATTCCTACGTATTTCCATGTATTCTTAATGTATTCCCATATATTCCCATGTATTCCCAAGTATTCCTACGGATTCCCATGTATTCGAATGTATTCCCATATATTCCCATGTATTCCTATGTATTCCTATGTATTCCAAAGTATTCCCATATATTCCCATGTATTCCTATGTATTCCCATTTATTCCTATGTATTCCCATTTATTCCTATGTATTCCCATGTATTCCAATGTATTCCAATGTATTCCCAGGTATTCCAATGTATTCCCATGTATTCCTACGTATTCGTACGTATTCCCATGTATTCCAATGTATTCCCATGTATTCCTACATATTCAATCTTTTAATCGATCCTGTGGAAGGAGACGGTGATTGCGCTTTTAGAAGCATCCTCAAGCAACTGCGTAACATGTTGGAGTGGAATGATGCCAATACAAAGCTCAATGAACACCTTGAGGACTTGGGTTTGAAAAGGGCAAACTTGGATGATGATGTTTTTAACTTGCGTCAGCTATTTGTGGATAACGTCCAGTCAAATGAATATTATCAGATGCTACTTGGGATTTCAAAAGAAGAACTAAATACGGAAACCGAGCGATTTCGAGAGCAGGGAACGTTTTCAGGGGAAGTTGGTGACCTGGTAATGAAAGTTTGCTCCGAACTCCTTCAAATTCCAATACTTGTCGTCACAAGTATTCCAAGCTACTCATACGTTCCGTTCGTTCCTGATCAAGTTGTTGCCACAAGCACATTGTACGTTGCATTCAATGCATTTGGACCCGGTCATTATGATGGGACTCGAAAAGTGATGGGAGTGCAAGGTAAATACTATTGTGGATTAAAAAGTTAGTGAAGCGGAAACTATACTGGAAGGCATGATTGTAATGGAGCAAAATTCTGTCTGTTCTGTTGGTTCTTTGTTAAAGAGGGTAAAGCAACATCCTCTCAAGGAGTCAGTACAGGCCCACCTCCCTCGGCGTGGCCCCCTGACATAGCCAGATCAAATTAAAACGTATTTTCTCTTTTTTAGAATCCAGTTATTATCAATTTTTTTTCTTTTAATGTAGGTATGGAGCTAACTCCTGACAATAAAAAGGAAGGGTGTTCTTGTGGCAAAAACAATGTTAAGAACAGTGTGGAATGCCTCCCCAGGAGTCGCTGCCCCTGTGTTCAAAAAGGACGTTCTTGTATGAGAGTTTGCCGGTGTAAAAGCTGTGGAAACAAAGACCAAGAAAAAGATATGGAAAGCAACACAGGGAACGGGGGAAGTACTGAAGGTGTTAGTAAAATATCGTGCCGTTGCGGTGAAGTCAACGTAAAGAGTGATCCGAAATACATCGCGTGTGTTGACGGGATAAGGCGATCCAGGTGTCCTTGTCTGAAGGCAAACCAAGGATGTGGGATAGCGTGTGTGTGCAAAAATTGTGGCAATCCTAAGGGAAAGAATAAAAAAGTTGTCGCGAGTCCCGTTGGAAGGAAAAGAAAAAGAGAGAGTCGGTCGCCTTACCAGAGAGTTCGCAGCGCTGAATATTTAGCACCGTTAACGTTCAACCCAGTCAAAAGTTGTGGAGTGTCTATGAGCAGTGCCTTCTGATGACTATTGTATCGTTTTTGACGTCGACTTTGGTATCTCCATCAGCAGATAATGTTGTACGCCTATTTAATCAGGTAGCAAATTCCAGTATCTGTAAAGAATCTAAGTTCCCCATAAGAGCGAAAAATACTCTACAAATAGCCGGGAAACTTCAACAACTGGAACAAAAAAGGAACGTACTCATGTTCAGACTGGCAAATAAAAGTAAGGTGAATGTCCTCTGTTAAAAGAGCTGAGAAACGAAATCTCTTTTGTTAATGAATTAAACGTTATTAAGCGTTGCACTAATTGAAAAGAAGGAAAAGTTTGATGAGAGTTTACACCTGAATGGAAATTTTTTCTGTCACGTGAAGAATGCTTATAATTTATATACTCGCAACGTTTATGCTTAAAACAAAAGTTAAATTTTGATATATTTTGAATATCAATCTACCACTTTTGGAGAATATACTTGTCAAAATTTCCTCAGATAGTACTAAGTATACACGTTCATATGGAAAGTTGTCGTTGCATTTTTAATCATTTGTAAGTTCCATTATTTCGTCAATCAAAATAAAAAATACACGCGCGGATTTGATGTTATTTCTTTTCATGGGATGAAAAAGGCTAATGTCATAGAAATTGAAAAGTAAACTAAGGAAGAAAAAAGTTGAGGGTTATCGGCGGTTTACTGCATCAAACAAATGATCGTAAACTGATATAACCATATGTAAGGGATCTCTATCAATTTAGCACAAAGGTTGCGAGACGGGATACATATTGATAGCAGTTTTGATGAACGAATTGGTAATCCTCTTTAAACAAGTCATTATAATTATTATTATTATTATTATATCTTTTTAGAAGATTATAAATACATAGGAATACATGGGAATACATGGTAACACGTAGGAATACGTAGGAATACATGGGAATACATGGGAATACGAAGGAATACGTAGGAATACGTAGGAATACATGGGAATACATGGGAATGCATTGGAATATATGGGAATACATTGGAATACATGGGAATACGTAGGAATACGTAGGAATACATGGGAATACATGGGAATGCATTGGAAAACAGGGGAATACATTGGAATACATGGGAATACGTAGGAATACCTGGGAATACATGGGAATACATTGGAATACATGGGAATACGTAGGAATACCTAGGAATACATTGGAATACATGAGAATACATGGGAATACATGGGAATACGTGGGAATACATGGGAATACGTAGGAATACGTAGGAATACATAAGAATACATGGGAATACATGGGAATATATGGGAATACGTAGGAATGCATGGGAATACATGGGAATACATTGGAATACATGGGAATACATGGGAATACATTGGAATACATGGGAATACATGGGAATACATTGGAATACATGGGAATACATGGGAGTACATGGGAATATCTGGGAATACATTGGAATACATGGGAATACACGGGAATACATTGGAATACATGGGAATACATGGGAATACATGGGAATACACGGGAATACATGGGAATACATCGGAATACATTGCAATACATGGGAATACATGCGAATACGTAAGAATACGTGGGAATATGTAGGAATACATGGGAATACGTAGGAATACATGGGAATACATTGGAATACGCAGGAATACGTAGGAATATATGGGAATGCATGGGAATACATGGGAATACATGGGAATACATTGGAATACATGGGAATACGTAGGAATACGTAGGAATACTTAGGAATACGTAGGAATACATGGGAATAAGTAGGAATACATGGGAATACATGGGAATTCATAGGAATACATGGGAATACATGGGAAAATATGGGAATACATGGGAATACATAGGAATACATGGGAATACATGGGAATAGATGGGAATACATTGGAATACATGGGAATACGTAGGAATACAGGGGAATACACTGGAATACATGGGAATACGCAGGAATACATGGGAATACATTGGAATACATGGGAATGCATGGGAATACATGGGAATGCATTGGAAAACAGGGGAATACATTGGAATACATGGGAATACGTAGGAATACCTGGGAATACATGGGAATACATTGGAATACATTGGAATACATGGGAATACATAGGAATACCTAGGAATACATTGGAATACATGAGAATACATGGGAATACATGGGAATACGTGGGAATACATGGGAATACGTAGGAATACGTAGGAATACATAAGAATACATGGGAATACATTGGAATATATCGGAATACGTAGGAATGCATGGGAATACATGGGAATACATTGGAATACATGGGAATACATTAGAATACATGGGAATACATGGGGATACATTGGAATACATGGGAATACATGGGAATACATGGGAATATATGGGAATACATTGGAATACACGGGAATACATTGGAATACATGGGAATACATGGGAATACATGGGAATACATGGGAATATATGGGAATACATTGGAATACACGGGAATACATTGGAATACATGGGAATACATAGGAATACACGGGAATACATGGGACTACATTGGAATACATTGCAATACATGGGAATACATGGGAATACGTAAGAATACGTGGGAATATGTAGGAATACATGGGAATACGTAGGAATACATGGGAATACATTGGAATACGCAGGAATACGTAGGAATATATGGGAATACATGGGAATACATTGGAATACATGGGAATACGTAGAAATACTTAGGAATACGTAGGAATACATGGGAATAAGTAGGAATACATGGGAATACATAGGAATACATGGGAATACATGGGAATATATGGGAATACATGGGAATACATAGGAATACATGGGAATACATGGGAATAGATGGGAATACATTGGAATACATGGGAATACGTAGGAATACAGGGGAATACACTGGAATACATGGGAATACGCAGTAATACATGGGAATACATGGGAATACATTGGAATACATGGGAATGCATGGGAATACATGGGAATGCATTGGAATACATGGGAATACATTGAAATACATGGGAATACGTAGGAATACGTGGGAATACATGGGAATACATGGGAATACGTAGGAATACGTGGGAATACATTGGAATACATGAGAATACATGGGAATACGTGGGAATACATGGGAATACATGGGAATACATTGGAATACATGGGAATACGTAGGAATACGTAAGAATATATTGGAATACATGAGAATACATGGGAATACATGGAAATACATGGGAATACGTGGGAATACATGGGAATACGTGGGAATACATGGGAATACGTAGGAATATGTAGGAATACATAAGAATACATTGGAATACATGGGAATACATGGGAATACATTGGAATACATGGGAATACGTAGGATACATGGGAATAATACATGGGAATACGTAGGAATACATGGGAATACGTAGGAATACATTGGAATACATTGGAATACATGGGAATACATTGGAATACATTGGAATACATTGAAAGGTATATACCGAGCTCAGGACATTTTATGGGGTCATACATGGAATCCTAACCCCCAATATTACCGCCATTTTTTTGTTCGCAGTGGTCCACCTTCCCATGATACTTTTCGCATTATTATTATCCACTGACCAACAACATACTGGGCTCATGGAGCGCCATCGTCCCCAATATTTGAAATCACGCGGAAAATTAATAAAATCGTCCTAAATCGATATCACGCGACATACTCGTGCCAGACGCGTGACCAAGAGGCAAAATTCAGGTTTAAAACTACAGCAAGAGAGAGTTATGGCCTCAAAACGGAAAGTGGGCTTACTTTAAGACACTAGCCGTTCGTTTCCCCGACAACTGCAACGCCCGTGAATCGCTTTCCCGCTCATTAAGCAGCACACAAGTAGCTTAGGGGTTAAATATGTGGCCGTGTTTTCTTTGTAATCGCAGCACGAATATTTATTCTTGGTCGACCGTTTTAACTTGCGAAGAATTTATATTTTCTCTCGAATCCCCGTAGATAGGTGATTTAGCTCGGGGATCGGATGCAAACGTGGTCCGGGCTCCCCAAGAGCTGTTTAAGTTTGGTGAGATTGTGTGGCAGTGAGCAAAACGACTTTCCCCTTCACTGAAGTCACTGAATAATTTGGATAATGTGACTTGACTACCGTAAAGAGTTTCTAAAGCTGACATTTCGACCGTTAGCCCTTCGCCTGCACCAGCTGTCTATTCTTTTCGAAATACATTTTGAAGCTGTTTCGAGTTTCAAGAAAATCAATGTTTGTTTTGCCTACACCTGATCCAGTCACAGACCTGATCCTGATCGCAACCAGTCAATCACAATTTCTATGGACTCTTGTTGGATACGGGGATTTCGGGCAAATCATCAGATTTCAGTTTTCGGATTCTAAGTCTCTAATGACACCGTTACGTCTAACTTGGAACTCTAATGGCAAACAGAAGATGACAAAATTATTTAATCACATTAAACTATTCTCTTGGGTATTTTTTTCCAGCTACACGGGAAAACGTGTCCAACTGAAACGCTCTAATTACATTATGTGGGACGGGAAATGACAAAAGGATGATCTGATTTACTGCGCTTCTTGCCGAACAATCCCCTGAGGGTTCTAAGACCGCAACGCTATCTCCAGGTTTTGATAAAGCATTCTAAGTGATCATACGCGCTAATAAATGAAACAACAATACAACAGAATATTAACGAGATCTAAGTGAATAATCATGTCCGCTGTAAAGTGGTTAAATGCTTACGCGGCGCTCTTTTGATACAGCAATTGAATAGAGCTCTTAATAAATCTTAATTATCCGTGGACAATTAAGTTCGCGGCGATCGAATCAAAACAAAGGTTTTGTTTTTAACATAAAGGAAAAGGCTACTGGGTTTTCTAGGACGAAGGCTTCGTTTAATTGTTCCAAAGCTGCGTTTTGTTTGAAAAGTTTTTAAGTTTCCTTTTATTCAGTTTACTTTCTCTTTCAGAGCTTAAGTACTATTTCGATAGTCAAGTTAAAAGTTAAGTCAAACTTTACCTGTCGCACAAGTCTTATGTGTCTGACGTTTACATCCACAAGTCATAATGCTGAATCATTGTTACCTTCCTCAGCTTAACCCTATAAAACGATTTTGAAAAAGAAAGGTTGCTTGTGCTGAGGAAACCGTCGTGATCACTTCAGCTTGGTGTTGATTGTCATTCCAGAGGTATTATTCTTTATTTCAAAATTGCCGATTCACCTTTGTTCTCCGTATTTCGACCTCAAATAATTTTTCGCGGCACTGTTTCTTTCGGATCTCAAGCCGCATTGAACACTCTGTGAAATCTTTTTGTAGGGTATGTAATATTTTTCACTCTATAATTGGACACATACGCTGAAGGTTCATATAAACTAACCTATTTTGGGTTGCCACCCGATCTGAATTGTGAGGAGTAGGACGTTTTTTTTTCTTCTCAAGCTTCTTTTTTTAAAAGTCAACGAAATCTGAAAACTGTCTTTCAAAGCTATGTTTCGCTCCTCCGGTTGTCAAAGATTACCTTGGCAAAAGAGAAATCCTAAATGCATTCAATATATTGAAAGCTAAAACTAAAAAATATTAAATTGAACTTTAAATGCGAGGTAAAAGTTGAGTTTGATTGGATTGTCAAGTTGCACCGAAGATCACAGCAAGAATGCTAGAGAATATTCCGACCAAATTACGATTACATGCTGAAACGCGGATTGTTAATGAAATAAACACAAAATATATGAAAAATGACCACTTTTCTGTTTTGAACAAAGTATCTAAATAGCGCACGGATTTTATTCCGCAGGGATTTGATCACAAACTCTGAAGTGAAAAGGTAAAAATAATTTGATGGTTTGAAGGCGTGATACGTGCTACAAAGACAATAATTTGTTCGCATTCGCGTGCGAGAATCGAGCTTTTGATTACATCAGATCAAACGCCGCTTCTCATTGGCTCTCTAGAAAATGACTGCAAAATTGCGTGCCCGCGCCAACATAATTTAGCTGAAGAGTTTATGCAAAGAATCATTTCCCAATCTAGCGTCTCTCAGAGACGATCTCAGAAATACAGACAGGAGCTTTTTCCAGTGGACAGTACCAGACACTAGACATGGCAGAAAGAAGTAAGCTTACAAGAAGACGACAGGTAGATTAGACGTCCTTTCCTTCTTTTAGTTCGCTTTGCCGAGTGTTTCCTAGTTTCTCACATTTATTCTTACTGTTTCCTTTCAGCAGACGACCAAGCCATTGCTGGAAAGACAAAGAAGAGCGCGGATAAACCGAAGCCTTGAAGAGCTCAAAAGCCTCGTTTTGTCTGCCTTGTATCATGATGTAAGTTTACTTAATAAACTTTATAACTTTATTACTCAGTCTCATTCTTATCAAAGCCAATAAGTATTCTTTACTTTGTTGCTAACCACTGTTTATTGTGCATTCCTTATTCAAACATTTCTATTCTGCTGTAAACTTCTATATTCACTAAGAAATCTCGGAGCAGAGACAATATCGCACTTAACTGACTCAAGTGACAACATAATCACTGTTAATTTCATGATCAGTTTGTAGTCAACTTGTTTTTTTTTCTCGATAGAATGAACAAAATTCTCAAAAGATGGAGAAAGCCGAAATTCTGGAGCTCACCGTGAATTTCTTAAAAATGATTCGAGAGCAACAAGTAACCGGTGAGTAGGTTTCTTTTGGTAGCTCACTGCAAAGCTTGCACTGTGCGGTGGATTCCAATCGCCCAATGTTGTTATGGCTGCAAATCACTCCTCCCTTTGTTTTGTTTCATAGGTTATTGGATTAATCCGCAAAGTGAGTCGGAATCTCAGCATAGCAACTACAGAGCAGGATTTAATGCATGCGCAGCTAGAGTGCGCAGGTTTATGGAAAACCAACCTGGAATGAATCCTAAGCTGCAGGAACAAATACTTGAAAGTCTGACGGTGTCTCACAGCTACAATGTCCACACAAATCAGACATTTGTCAACAAGAACACCTCCATGTCCTTCACTCCTGGTCAAGCAGTGTACGGCGTCTGTGGCTTACAAACCACTTCAGAGCCGCCACGTACCTGTGCCTTTACACCCCCGCCATCTCCACCCCAGTCAAGTGCATTCCGCCCGTATGACCGCAGTGAAACTACTACATTAACTGACGGGAGTAGCAACTCACCAGACAACTGTTATTCAACAGCTCACATCAAAAGAAGCATTGTGGAGCCATGTAAACTCTCGCTTTGGAGGCCTTGGATTCCGTCATCACAACATGGACAAATCTAATTGTATGATTAATTGATTTTCGATGGTATTTGCACAACACCATATGTATTCCTGAAAAAAAATTCAAATAATACAGCGCTACCGCGCTGGATGAGAAAGGGACAGAAAACTGAAAATCCGACGAGCACACTTGTTTGAAACAACAAATTGCAGTACAGAGTTGCCTGTCGTCGAGAAGGACTGAACAGTTTCAAAAACGAAAATTCAATGACCCGCGGTAGTCACAATACAAGGCATGGCTACTTTCAATTCCTATTGATATTGAAAGAAGATCGATCTTTGTTTCGATCAGGTTTAAAAATCATCATTAAAATGTGTTGAAGCTTGTAACTTTTGTTTGATGAGCACGAAGGGGCCAGAGCCAGGGGGTGTTTGCGTATACCAGAAGGAACTTTGTTTACGCCCATTTAAGATGTCTTTCAGGACCTAAAAACATTTGTCTTTCTAAAAATTGTAAACACGACAACAAAAACGAAACGAACACATTTATTTAGATTACCAAGCACAATCGACTTTCCCGTATCGTCTTCAGTAGCAAATGTTCGTTGTATAATTAAATTTACATCGCATAATTACACTGTGCCATAAAATAAACTGCAGAATTTTCGAAATACCGAGGATGGAGATTATAGAATGGCGTTGCAGTCAACTCTCTCTTGCGGCCACAACTCTCTCGAGTACGGTGCCCAGTAAGGGACATCAGATGAAAAACATAAAACAGATAAATAAGTGGCAGTGCCAGATAACTAGGTGGCAGTGCCAGATAACTGAGTAGCAGTGCCAGATGAATAAGTGGCAGTGCCAGATGAATAAGTGGCAGTGCCAGATGAATAAGTAGCAGTGCCAGATAACTAAGTAGCACTACCACTTAAGTAGCAATGCTAGATAAATAAGTAGCACTGCTCGTTACAAAAATTGTTTTTCATCTGATGTCCCTTACTGGGCACCGTACTCGAGCGACCACTCTTGAAATAACTGTTTTCGTGCTCTGAGAAGCAAATTGTGGTGCTCCTTTCGCGTTCCCTCTCCTCCCCTCCTCCTTCCCCCACCCCCCCCCAAAAGTATCGCATTGCGGTCACCCCTTTAGTTACATAACAGAATAACGTGCATCTCACTGTAACATCAATGTATAACTTATACTTCTATGTAATTAGAGAAAGCAGTAAACTACGCTGGTGGTGAAGACAGATGTGGACGCCTTGCATAATCAGACAAGCTGGTGAAAAAGGCTCGGTTTGTTCTCATCAAATTCATTGCAATGTCCCTTCTGATGTTTCAGTCTCATTTCCAGATCATTTGTTGTCAACTGCCAGTGTAGCGAGCGCCTGGCATCCTTGTCAAAAATTTTCCCACCCCTCTGCCCCCCTGGAGTATGGGCCAGTTAAAGGGCGTGCGACGAAGTCGCTAGGTGGGGAGGGACGGGTTAAGTAGTCGGATGACGTGTAACTCAAGATGGCGACTGTATCAGACCTTCGCTCAGCAGTGACCGAAGCAGGCTAGGAATGAAGTAATGCTTCACAGAACAAAATGAGGCGTTCAAGGATGAAAGGTACTACTTCATATGTATTTAAAGAAATGTTGGCTAAGAAATAAATTTGCTCGTGATGACAAAGCTGACTAACCCTCGTCCTGTTTAGTCTGTTTAAAACGGGAGATGACGCCGAGCCCTACTCCATGCAGTACCATATGGAGTACTTAAATGGAGTACCCCTAAAAATCATGTATTGGTCGAATAAAGTACTTTACAAACATGGTAAATCGTATAGATGTACACATCTCGTAATTAATACATTTTGAGCTTGCCAGCTCTCCAATTGTCACAGTTCGATACAGTCCAGTTTTTTTGGGGGCAGGGGGGCTCTCAGTGTTACTGGTTCTTCCATTTTGGTTTTACCGCTGTGTAATGAGTCCTTTGACCTGAAGACAAAAAACTCCATATGATGAATAAAACCCTCTGTTTCGAGTTTTGCACGAGGTAAAATATTTCCGCTTACTGCATTTGCCAAATCAACCGCCCCAGTCAAATGTGTTTGCTGACCCATCGGTGTTTTTAGTTGTTGGTGTTGTTGTTATTGTTGTTGTTTCTTTATATATCTCAATTTTATTACGCTACAAATATATGGGTGAAGAGAAGGTCAGTTTAAACACATGAATTACTTTCTTTTGAGTCCTAGCTTTTATCCTCATCTGTGTTGATAGATTAAACGCCACACCTCTTGCAGACACCCTACATAAACAGGTACTTTGAAAGACGTAAAACCCGCTGCCGATTGAAGTACGTCCTTTTGGCCTCTTGGAGATCATAAGATGAAGATGGTAATCGATCCATTAAAGAAAACGTTCACAGATTACATTTCATTAAGCCTTCCGTTTGAAGTGGCCAGCAGTTTAATGTTAAATTCAAGATGGCGGTCAATTTGTGGACCGTATCGAACTGTGACAATCATACAGCTGGCAAGATCAAAATACATTAACATGTGTACAACTAAACGATTTACCATCTTTATAAAGTATTTTATCTGACCAATACGTGACTTTTAGGGGTACTCCATTTGGGTACTCCATTGAGGTACTCCATAGGGTACTCCATGGAGTAGGGCTCCGCGTTTTGTCATCTCCCAGAGATCAGGGCTGGGAAGAAGCAAGTGGTATGATAATGGTGTTTGTTTTGAAAGTCTAATTTTTGGATTTACAGTTTTTGATTTACGGTGCTTTTAGAATATATTTTTTGAGGCTTTATTTAGGAAGGAGTTTCTGTCAAATAATAAGTGTGTACACATCCTCCGGAACATCCACTAGATACATAGATAACATGTGCCTGGCCCAACAATGTCATGACCGCGTTCTTTCTTAACTCCTTGTGCTTGATCTGTGATATTATTTGACTGATATGATTTCAAATTACTTTCATTAAAAACTTTGCATAGTGTAAGTCCACTTTGTCAGAGTGTATAATTTTATGTTTGCTTGTCTCTGCATTACTATTACTTTATCCAAACATTTTTGTCTTAAACTGGTGTTTTAAAACAACATGAGATCATTATGGCTCGTTAAAAACAGAGTTGTTTCATCAACAGCATCTAACTTTCTCTATGTGCAGATAAAAGAGACCATTAATGAAGGCCCAATCCACAATCTAAAGTTTTATTAAATGGACAAAATCTACAATCCATGCAAAAGTTTCTAATAAGTCCAGAGTCCATGCTTTCTTTTTTGCTTTTTTTTTCTTTTGGAATTTGTGAAGTCACAGAAGTTTTTTTAAATTTATGAAATTGGCCTAGTCTGCAGATCCCAAAAAGCCAATTCACTCTTGGAGAATTTTTCAACAAGGGTTGCCTACTATTACCACCTCCATGGAAGCTAACTATTTTTACTAGTATGGTTACTTGTACCACTATTCTTGATAATAGAAGGGGAAACTGGTAAGATTGAAGACATAGGTAAGCAGCTTTATTTTTGGAATTCAGGAAATCTACTCCTGTGATTGTGTCTCAGAAATGCTTTTTTTCTTTTTATATTAGTCAAATATTTCACAGTATTTTTTTGACTATTAGGCAATAAATTTGATTGTCGAGATCTTTTTGTTGACTATAAGCAGTCCTTTGTTTTCAGCGAAGTCTGTAGCATGAGTAAAGAAAAATCAGTGGAGAAAAATTGATAAATTATATTAACTTACTGCACTGAATTCTGGGAGTGAGGTGAATGAAAACTAGGGACTACAGACCAAGCCAGAGATTAACTTCTGTGTTACACTTCTAATGCAAAAATATGATCACCAGAAATTTGTCAACAAGTGATGATTCATGTCAATGCATTATCAACACTTGAATTTAATTATGGTTGATGAGCTGCAAGTTTGCTGAAACCAAAGCAGACGAAAGAGCTAGAAGCACCCATTGCTGGAAATAATGTTGTGGCAATTTTTCCAACTGGTTTTGGAAAAAGTCTTACCAATCAAGTATTTTGCTTAATAAGCAAAACTCTTGTTGAGCCCTAAAGACACCTAAGTATGTGTCCTGGTAAATTTACTGCTGACTGATTAGCTCCTGTTGTAGAGTGCCTAACTGCCATACAGGAGGTCAAGGGTTCAAGCCCCAGACCAGACCAACACTCAGGGTCTTAAAATAACTGAGGAGAATGTGCTGCCTTTGCTATGATATTTGCAAATGGTTAGACATTTTGGTCTTCTCAGATTCCTGGATATAGACAAAAAACTGTAGGCCCCCACTCCTGCATCTTCTCTATAACTGTTAGGAGGGGATGTTAAAGAACTCTCGCACTTATTGCAAAGAGTAGGGAATGTAGCTCTTAGTGTTATGATCTGGCTTGTTTACTGGAAATTGGGGGCATCTGTCAGATTTGCCTTTATTCATTGTAAACTGCTACAAGCAGTCTGGTAAAGTCCCCTCACAGTGTTGTAAGACTAGCCCTGAAAAGCTGCTATGTACTGCTTCTCAGGATCATGGTGGAAAAAGTGGGTAAACTTTAACAACCTTGGCTTTTCAGCCATTTATTTATCAGAAAGAGATGAAGACTGTGCACCATCTGTAAAAGCAAATTTCAAATTTTTTTGTTCCTCTGAAAGCTGATTGTTTAGCAGTTTAGTAATAGTAAATTATAAGATGGTTAGTGATAAGTAAATGATAAGAATTAACACTCCCTAAAAGGGTTTTTCAGTGAACAATACAATACAATAAGAATAAAAGATATACATGTATAGTAAAAAATATAAAACTATATGTTAACACTATTTTGTTGTAAGAAACTTGGTAAAAGTGAAGAACAGCTCCCCTAAAAGTCTGTCGGCCGACTGTCAGCCAACTATCGGCCGGCAGTATACCAACAGTTGACCGACAGTTACTCGACCCTTACCATTCTAGTAGAATCAGCTGCATGATGTACCACAAATTGAGCTAAAATTGCATCATCATATGTCCTGGTTAAGTTTATCTAAAGATGAAATCACCCTATAATGCATTGCAGTTTATTTTAGGGCATCATATATGGACTTTCAATTATCTGTCTGTTTGAGTTTATTTTTGGTTAATATTTTCAGTTAGTTTATTATTTTTTTACGTAGTCACTTGTCAGAGGCAATAAAAGCTGCTTACTTTTAGTAAATTGGCCACCGTAACAATTACAAAAGCTGATGTTTCAAGCGTTAGCCCTTCGTCGGAGCGAATAGAGGAATTGTGGGTTGTGTGTTCTTTTAAAGGCAGAAAATGGAGCTACGTTATTGGTGGGAACATAGCAACGAGAAAAACAAGAATAAATTAGTGGAATGAAAAGCGATCGTTGATCCCTGTGGGATTTAGACTGCCGGTTTGAAAGATGAGCTCTTGTTCAAGATTTTTACAGCTTTCCGTGCTACCTAAGTGTAAGGAAAGACGGCAGATTGCCATATGTTGCTTAGAATGATTAGGTGAATTAAAATGTCTAGTGACTGGTTTCGATGTGTCCTTGTCATTCCTTTCCACGTCTCGAAGGTGTTCTCGGAATCGGTCACCCAGTCTTCTGCCTGTTTTGCCGATGTATGTCTTTTTGCAATAAGTGCAAGTTATGCAATAGATTACATTGGCGGAGGTGCACGTGAAGTGATCGGTGATCTTAATGGATGGATCGTTTAGGTCCCGATATATTATCAGTGTTGTGAATGAAAGGACGCGTTTTGCATCATGCACGAGCACATTTAAAAGTGCCTGGTTGGTCATTAGTCTGAAAAGAACTTCTGACCAAAAAATTGCCTATGTTTTTGTCGCGTTTGAATGAAATGAGTGGAGGCTGCAAAAAGATAGTGCTTGTCTCTGGATCGTTTTGAAGTAATTTAAAGTTTTTAAGAATGATGGATTTAACTGAGTGGTTGTGAGGGTGAAAGTGAGAGTGAATGGAATGCGGTCAGAATCTTCCTTATGCGACGTTTGTAGTGCTGAATGTCGATCAATAAGTTGAGCGCGGTGGTAACCTGCTTGAACGACAGAAACAGGGTAACCACGTTTATCGAAGAACTGGCACATTGACTCTGATTTGTGGTGGAAATCAGAGTCATCACTACACACTACATCTCAGTTTCTAAGACTTTGTCGTTTATGTAGTTTAGGTAGCACGGAAAGCTGTAAAAATCTTGAACAAGAGCTCATCTTTCAAACCGGCAGTCTAAATCCCACAGGGATCAACGAACGCTTTTCATTCCACTAATTTATTCTTGTTTTTCTCGTTGCTATGTTCCCACCAATAACGTAGCTCCATTTTCTGCCTTTAAAAGCACACACAACCCACAATTCCTCTATTCGCTCCGACGAAGGGCTAACGCTCGAAACGTCAGCTTTTGTAATTGTTACGATGGCCAATTTACCATTTCAACTTTGTTGATATATCCAAATTATTTCGTTACCCCCACCGACGCAGCCCAAAACAGTTTCTTTCGAAACTATCAGCCTTTATACTTTTAGTAAAGCAAAAAAAAAGCTGCAAGAAGCTGCTGTAAACAATTTTTTTGCTTCTTGACTGCACGACCCCACAAGCGTGAAGTCGCTTTAACAATTATCGTGTTTAAATAAAGTCATTGTATTGTATTGTATTGGATGATGTGATGGGATTGTGAGGGGTTTGGTACCTAAAAAACCTAAGCATAGGAGATTGCGACGAGATTGGTCCCAAAAAAACCTAAACAAAATGGTGGACTCAAGTGAGAAAGTTTTATTTTGCGTCGATATGCAATGTTCTTCCATGCGAGCTGAGGCTTTTCTGGTATTCAACAGGGGTTCTCAACTGACATTTGGCCAACAAATTACTGACATGCTACCAACAGTCGGCCGACAAACGGCCAACAGTCGGCCGACTGTTGGCAGAAGATTTTCGTAAAAGGCAGTAAATGACAGTCGGCCAATTGTTGGCTGACTGTTGATCAACAGTCGGCCGACAGTTTTTGGGGAAGCTGTTCTTCACTTTTCCCAGAAGCTCATTCAACATCCTTGATTTTAAAGTTTTCTGAAAATTAGTGAGGTCTTTACACAGTTTAAAATCACTGTCTAATGAGTTCCATAATTTTACCATCCTGTAGTGAAATGATCTCTGACCAGCAGCGGTTTTAAATAAAGGAATATTAAGTTGTTGGGAGTTTTTTGTTATTCAGTCAGATATCTGCCTTCTTTTGGCAAACTGTGACATCAGATAGGTTGGGGCACGGTCCGTCATGCACCTGAATGCGAAAATAGCATCTCAGAAGTAAACCGATCAGTTTCCCATCATCATGGCACTACTGGTTTCAAATTGCTTTTTATAACCTCCGCATTTGTTCAGAATTTGCACTCTCTCAACCAGGCAAAATAACCTGACTAGATTTGGAATGTGGTGATCAAGATAACTGCTTGAAAGAGAGAACTTTCTGGGTGTAGAATGGTCAGGTTTGAAGAATCAGGTAGTGTTCAAGTCAGGTATTTAATGAATTCGGAGGTGTTCCTTTATTTAGTTGTGCATTTGACATGAGTGTGTTTGAATGAAGACCAGTTTCTTTTATAAGCTAAACTAAGTTTGCAAACTCAATTGGGCTGCGGGCATTTTTTCAAGTTTTGCTTGTTCAGAAACATGAAATAAAATCTCTGTCTACTCTCTGTTATTAAAGTCCTTGTAATAACTTTTAAAATCATAATTATGCACACAGATGGCAAAAATCATTCTTCAAAGGTTCCTGTACTGTCTTGCTGTTCCTATTGATTCTCTTGGGAGTTTTTGTCCATGTGCCCCATGAGAAATCCAACCATTTCACAGATTTATATTTGTGCCTTGAATTGTGATGTTTATGTGAAGTCTCCCACGTGTTGAGAGGACATAATTGACTGGTCTTTGAGATGAGGAATGTTACTGATTATGCCTAATTGAAATAAAAATGTATAGTGTGAAAATCACTCAGCCATGCAAGGCAAACTCTTTGGCTTAGTCTGTAGTCCCTACTTTTAGTGCCCCTCACTCTCAGAGGATAGTGCATTGCTCAAATATCATTTTTTTTCCCCACTGTTTTTGTGGCTACTGCCTCCTATAGCAGGCTAAGCCACATATGTGGTCAAGTGAACAAGTGAGTGAGTGATGGCAACAAATATTATTCAGATCTTGATCCAATATTGTTTGCAATAAACATCTTACAATCATTTCAGGGTAGTGCATGAAAAAAAAAGCTTTTCCTGGCAGAAATATCTTTAAGTTAAGAGCTCTGATAGGCGCATCATGAAGGAATTTTATTTTTCTTTAGAGAGCATTTCAACATTTGATGAACCTGAAGAAATAGTCTTTTTAGTTCTTGCTGTCACTCTACAAAAGATGATATAAATCTCAAAATAATTTCACAGAGGTGTCTTTGGCACTGAATCGAAAACAAGACTTTTCTCTGCAGAAATATTTTAATAGGTTTGATCTGCACATTGTGGGAACTTCAAAGCAAAATTTTACCTTTTTCAAATCAAGGATTTCTGCCCGAAAGAGGCACCAAATTTGCAAAGCAAGCAAGATCTAAAATATGATACCTTAAGTTTAACAGGATAACTAATGGAGCAGTGGAATGGCAGAATATCCTACAATGTTGTATGCCTCACTATATGAAACAAAAGTCTCACAAAAATGAAATTGCAATGAAATAAGAAAATCATTTAATATAATTAACAAGCAAAATTAAGAGAAGATTAATTTAATCATTATTGAAGCCTAGAGGATAAAGTGATGGAGGAGCAATGAGGATCTTGAGTTAGACCTTATGAATTATCATTACTATTAATTGTTATCACTATCATTATTTCGTATATGTGCACGATCCTTCGCAGTAAAGCACTATTTAAGCAATAGTGAAAATCAGACCTGAAAAAAATTCAGGCCTGTACGGGATTCGAACCACTGACCTCTGCGATACTAGTGCAGCGCTCTACTAATACTAGAGCGCTGCACTAGTATGGCAGAGGTCAGTGGTTCGAATCCCGTACAGGCCTGAATTTTTTTCAGGTCTGATTTTCACTATTGCTTAAATAGTGCTTTACTGCGAAGGATCGTGCACATATACGTTTCATAACCGCACTTCATATATATGTATTTCATATGTTTGTTGTTTGAACTATCATTATTATTAGGATTTTGTTGCCAGTTAATCACTCAGGCTCGTTGAGTGTCAATTTAAGTCCCTGTATTTTTTAATCATCTTTCTCTTGTGGAACAGGTTACTCATATGTGGGATGCAGCAGGTTTTCGGTTTTGTAGTGAGGCAAATCTTCGGTAATACTACCTTCAAGTATCTTTCTGCAACCTACAGTTCTTAAATTGAGCTCTATCAGTAGCCACATGCAGTCTTAAACTGCCTAGTTTTTTTTACTACCCTGACAGACTTTACCACAAGGGAGGGACTGCTTGTAATCTAATATTTTTGTTGGGGTTACAGTAAAGGAACCTTTGGGTCAGGTTGTGAAAAGCTTGCTACCATGCTAGTTTCATGCATTTACTATTAGATAAAAAGTTGAGGCCTGGAATTGATTGTGAATCTGAGAGTGTGGCTTGATCTCAATTTTTGACATCATAAGCTAATAAAAAAATGAGTAAAATTAATCTTTTAGTCACTGAAATTAAAGAAACTCTCTTAGGGACTGAATTGAATTGTCACTGATTCTAGAAATGCATTAAAGTGTACTACATTCAATATAAGATGAAAATAAACAAGCTTTAAAAATCGAGTTTCCAGATGGGATTTGAACCCACGACCTTCTGTGATCTAGTCGGATGCTCTAACCACTAAGCTACAGGAGACTCTATGGTGAGCAAGGGTCAATTAGTGGGTATTGACTGGATGTTTGGCTGTGTAGCCGCTTGATGCGGTTCCAAAAAACTTTGAAATGGTACAAATGATTTCAATCCTTACCTGTACTGAAATACTTATAGCATGACTATAAGCATAAAGGGAAACATTTTGTGCACATTTAAACGGTAAATTATTTCATGTTTTTTTTAAACTTGTCTGCAAACTAATACATTGAGCTGGAGCATGGCTGTTGAGTGTGTGGGAAGGACTCTGGATTTGCTAGTCTGTTTCTTTTAATGTCTCTTTTAACAGTTCCCAGTTAATCAATTTTGAACTGCTAATTTTGAGTATGATATGCACTGTATTATTCTAGTGTGAAGGTTTGTGTCTTTGGTGTAGCAGATCTGATGGTGGTGTGAGACAAGAGGACAACCTTTCTTTTAAATGTCCTTATTTTTTTTCATTTTATTCCATCCGCTAGCAGCTGCTCAAATAAGAACACTGGCTTTCTGTCTGACTTTTGTAATGTTGATAGAGATGTTAAGACTTCAATTCACACAGTGATAATTGTACCGTAATAAGAAAATTCATTACCTGACGAGGGAATTCCGCTTCGCGATTCGTGCGATATCGGTTTTCACGTGCAATTTAACGCGGAATTCACGAGTCAAATAATGAATTTTCCTCGAATCGCATGATTGAATAAAAATGAGAAAAAAAAGAAACCAGCATTACCTACAGTTGTTATGTATACTTAGATGCGAAACAACAATCACGCATTCTCGTTTTCAACTCGCAATTCCGCGCTTAATAATAGACCTGAAGAAATTACTCAGTTCTGATTGGTTAAGGTAAATGCAGTTTTCAGGTAATTCAGTGCAGAAGGGAGTTAATTCAGTGCAGAATAGGGTTAATTCAGTGCAAAGAAAGTAACAAACCAGACATTCTGATTGGTTAATAATCAAAGAAACTCACAGAATTATCAAACTCACTGAACAATTCCTTGAACTGTTTGGCCGGACTTTGAAATTTTTTGCGCGTTAAATATGTGAAAATTTCATTTTATCCTATTATTAAGGCACCTTTCAGCATTCAGAGGCCATGATTTTTAACGAATTGCCAGCAAATATAAGGAATTGCACAGATTTTAAAGAATACTGCAGGCTCTGCAAGGCGTTCTTAAAGGCGCGCGCTTTTTCTTCCTTGTAAAGATATAGAAACAACCACCACCACCAACCAATATATGCTACATATTTACTTTCATGTATAGTTTTTATTACAATTTAGTTATTATAATTTAGTTTTAATATTAAATTTTAGTATCGTGGGCCTTCACAGATGAAGAGCCACACCTTTTATGTGGATATACTGTGAATAAACCGTTATTATTATTATTATTATTATTATTATTATATTATTATTATTATTATTATTATTATTATTATTATTATTATTATTATTATTATTATTATTATTGTTTTGATCGTACGCGGTTGTTTTGACCGAACGCACAATGTCACCTACAGGGTTTGGATAAATTATTTTGCACGTGATGCGCGCGCTTTTCTTTTGCGTAATTATGATAAGCTACCTCCCATTTTTTCATGTATATTAAACATAATCACATGATTTTCCTCGTGCAATTTGGAATAAATAAGCACTTGTAAATTTTTTCAAAGACCACAAATTGCACTCGCCCTACGAGCTCATGCTCATGTTAGTCTTTGAAAAAATTTCCTCGTGCTTATTTAATCCAAATTGCACTCGAAATCATGTGATTACCTATACAAATACCTCGCTTCGTTAACCAATCAAAGTGCGATGTTTTATTCAGTTATGCGATTCTACACTGTATTGCATCGCATCCTTAAAGTACGCTAAAGTTTTGAAGAAGGGCCATCCATATCTTAAATTCTTTAGATGGTAGTAAAGGTAGTAATAGTAGTAAGAGGCCTCATGAGGCCTTTTATAGGGCAGTATACCGCTGGTAACCCGCGGAACCACGACTTACACTTGGGAAGAAACGTATTTTTAATTTTCCCTGAGTAGTGTAATTTCTTTGTGTGTGTGCAAATTTTATTTCACAATTTTGCGTATTCAGTTTTGTGACCAAAAAAGACCATTCTGTTCAATTTCTTTTAGATGCAAAAGACTTAAAAGAGAACCAGTCAGTGCCAAACGACGACATGGTTAAGTCCTCCATGCAGGGGGATGATCTGGATGCTAGTATTCCGTTCCACGAGCACCGCGCGAGTGCAGAAGAGAGATTGATCAGGTCACAGAAGCACTCAAAAGAGGAAGGAGGAAAGTTGACCCGAAATGTAACACTCCTTCAAGGCGTGTCACTTATTGTTGGTGTAATGATAGGTTCAGGAATCTTTGTTACTCCACGGTATGTTCTCCTACACTCTGGTTCTGTGGGAATGACTCTTTTGGTTTGGATTACATCTGGAGTCATGGCAACTCTGGGAGCTCTATGCTACTGCGAATTAGGGACAATGATTCAACGTTCTGGTGGCGAGCTAACATACATCCAGGAAGCTCTCGGGCCTCTTCCCGGCTTTCTTGTAAGCTGGACAATGGTACTTATTTTGAAACCGGCCTCTGTTGCCATCATCACTTTAAGTTTTGCTTCTTACGCTGTCCAGCCATTCTTGAAGGAAGGCAACGCCGAACCCGAAGACCTCATCAAACTCGTAGCCGCAATTTCCATCATAATGATCACGACCGTGAACTGTGTGAGTTCTCGTTGGGCAGGTCAGATGCAAATAATATTCATGATAATGAAGCTGCTTGCGATTGGGATGATAGTGGTAATTGGAGCTGCAAGAATTGCCAGTGGACACTATGAAAACTTCGTGTCTCCCTTTAAAGGAACTAATACAAACGTTGGAGAAATTGCACATGCGTTCTTTAGCGGATTGTGGGCTTATGACGGCTGGAACCAACTCAATTATGTGACGGAGGAATTACAGAATCCTCACAAGAATCTCCCTCGCGGAGTAATGATTGCTCTTCCTCTTGTCACTATTTGCTATACGCTGATCAATATAGCTTACTTAAGTATCCTGACACCAGCGGAAATGCTCTCATCCACAGCAGTAGCTGTAGCTGTCGCAGAGAAAGTTCACCCCGCCCTTGTAGTTGTTATGCCACTGTTTGTAGCGTGTTCCTGTTATGGTGCTGCTAATGGCTCCATTTTCACCAATGGAAGAGTTGTTTGCTCAGCGGCTAAAGAAGGACACATGCCTCGATATCTAGCCGCCATCAGTGAGCGTTTCCACACTCCATTACGAGCAATAATGTTCCCATCATTTATTTCTATTTGCATGTTAATACTCGGGGATTTGGGTTCCTTGCTGAGCTGTTTTAGCTTTGTTGCATGGATCTTTCTGGGTTGCACATTCCTGTCGCTCCTGGTTCTGCGCTGGAAGAAACCGCATGAGTATCGTCCCTACAAGGTGTGGATTGGTATTCCTATTGCCATGGTGACGATTTCGTGCTACCTTATTATTGCCCCTCTGATTGCCAAACCTAAGTCATCGGTAGTTGCTGTGGCATTTGTTTTATCTGGTGTACCAGCATACTTTATATTTGTCAACCGCAATAAGTAGCATTGCTGAGATATCTTAGCTATTATTCAAGGAGATATGTACATTTATTTGTAAGAATCAAAGTAACGATAGGTTGAATGAGACAAGGGACAGAAAAATGTAACTATTCGATCTTTGTGCGATTATGTTTTAAATGGCATCGCGATTAACTTGTAACTAGTTATATCGAACGTGTATCACGTACATAATTAACAGTTTGATGCCGAAGTTTTTTTTAACAGAATCTCCCTACAACTCCTGACACGTCATTAGAGCATAAAATGCCAGCAATTTTGATCTGTATCAGCTGTATATCGGAGTCATATCAATAACTTGAATTGTTGCAATACTAACTCCTCAGTGAAAACCCCAATGCCCCCTCCTTGGGAAACTAAGCTCTTTTCACCACGTGTTCAGTGACTCTCACTGAACACATTCCTTCACTTCTGGAATCGATTCCAGTGACTCATTGACCGTCGGCTTTTCGTGAGCACGATGCTTTGAAGGGGACAGAAATGGGGTGTGCCCCGATCCCGTTTCACGCACGAATTTTAGAAAATTTCACGTGTCACACGAACGTTAAATGATAATTCACGTGTCATGGATTTAAGAAGGGAGAACTTCATTCTCACCTTACTTTGCCCTTCTGTAAAATCAACGCCTCATGTATTAATTTTGGGCTTAATCACGCGTTACAATTAAACCCTTTGCTTCCCTCTGAGAAGAATTAAACTGTGTATAACCATATTAACTGGGCTTGAATTGCTTGAGCTCAAGCGGAATATTCGAAGTGCCATGGCAAGAAAATTGCCGTCACGGTGGTTTAAGCTTTCGCTTCGTCGACTAGTTGACCGAGACGAACGGTTTCCTGGAATGCGCAGTCTGACCATTTTGCTCACTCAGTTTCATGATTGTAGCCGCAGACAAGGGTAAAGAAGAAAGAAACCAGTTGTCACATGCGACGCCAATGACCAGACAAATCCTGAAATTACAAAAGAATAGTGACCATGACAAATAGTCACTTAAGAGTACGAACAGTTACTTGACTTGGAAAGAAGCGATGATCATCCTAAGTGTTCTTGGACTTATTTTTTACCAATTGTACTGATGCAAAAAGTGCCCTTCGGATCTAAATGAGATGTTCCTTGAGAAAAAGAAAAACATCATAGTCTTACAGTGATCGATCATTCATCTCAGAGAGCAGAAAATTAAAAACAGCATTATAACAATTTATCATATAAGGGGCAAAATTACTTGAAAATGATTGGCTGAAAATCGCTTAGCAACGGCTGCCGAGGTAAAGAAATTTCTGTTTGTTTTGTGACAAAGGCGTCCCGTTTTGCGCGAGATCAGTAAGGAAACACTTTGCCCCTTATATTATAAACAAGTAATCACATGGTTCCTCGTAAAATTAAGGATTAATATCACTTGCGTTTTCGGAAGTTGCAGAAATTGCCCTCGTCGCTACGTGACTCGGGCAATTTCAGCAACTTCGGAAAACACGCGTGATATTAATCCTTAATTTTACTCGGCCCCATGCGATTACCTATACATATAGCCTTATTCTGTTAAAAGCAGGATTTTCTTCAATATAACTTATTCTTGCTGCGTGAATATCATTGACTGACCTACTTACTGTAAATCCTCTAATTAGCCCCCAAGGGGTTTAATTATTTCAAGTACTTTGGGGGGGGGGTGACTTATTAGGGAGGAGGGGGGGGGCTTAGTAATTATACCTGATGTTCACTATTTATTAAAAAATTGTTCTCATTTTACATTCTTTCATTTACCAAATTGGCAGAGTCAAAATCCTCAGTAAAGTCTGATGAGTTGTATGATTTGTCATAATCATCTTGTAAATCAGTAAAGCAGAAACACAACAAAACGGCAAACCAGAGTCAAATGAACAACAATGATTTGCTACATCGTACTAGTAAAGCTCGATTACAGTTCAACATCAATCGTTTCCTCATCTTCATCCAAAACTAGATGTGCCACGTCTTCCAATACCATTTCCTCTTTTGGAATCTTTCAAACGGATCTTCCATCTCGTCGATCCTGATCGAACTGACACGCTTGTAATTTTGGTAGTAGGCTTTGACATGGAATCTCGAAAGGGACAAAAAAATCAATTCAAACTCTGTATTATTTCATGAGCACCTTCGAGCAGAAAGGTCAGTGTTTTTTATTTGTATTTTCACATGCAACCTACGTCCCGTTAGTTCTGTTGTGGAAATTTCAGCGTCAACTAATACAATTTATCGGCCGAATTAACTAAAATTATTTTCTGGTCACGAATTTCAAAACGAAGAGCATCAATGATACGATAAAAGGGGAGAATACCTTTCATTTAAACAGTATTTCACGAAGAAGGTTCGCCAAGGACGTAGTATAGATATGAAAATCATAACAAAGCTGATTTTCTCTGTAGTATTGAATTTCTACCGAGAACAACTTCAGGCAAATGGTTTGTCAGTCAATATCATAATAATTTAATTTGAGAAGTGTGGAGGGCAGATAGAAGCTATATACAACCAGAATATAAGGAGACCAGAGAGCTAATCAAGTCAAATGCCCATCGGCAAGAGATGCAGGACACAGACGGACATTAAACTTATCACAGTGTTGGATTCCAGTGGTTGATCCCACTCTAACAAACTTATAGGTAAGTCTAGAATAAATGAAACAGTATAACTGAAATCTTCAAATTGAATTTGTGGCATGTACACTGGTATTCGTCCATACTATTTTCTGTTGTCGTGTCACTGTAATGACACGAAATGGAATGTTTACAATTAAACCTTTGCTTTTTTAGATAAAAATGAACCTCAGCTTTGTCCAGTATAAAGAAGTTACTCTATCGTGATCTTTATTCAAGTTTTTCCAACCGGAGAGAATAGCGACTCAGTTTATCATGAATAGAGCTGAAAATGCGGTGAGCTTATTACATTTGATATTCCTACATGCTACACGCACGTGAACACTGCACTTCATGATGACGCTGGTTGAGTTCATTACTATGGTATAGTATATGCAATATACTTTTAACTTCATTGATGGTCAAATTCATGTTGATGTTTATTTGTAGTGTTTTCGTGTCGTTTATACTGGTCTGCTAACTGTGAAAATCGTCGTTAAGTAGACACTCAGCACATGATTTGTAGCTGAGCCAGCTGGCCTATCGTACGTCTCCCTGGTTCTTATTGATTATCGGTCACCACAAGGGTTTTCTTTAAGACTTTGAACTAAATATTCGATCAACAATAGCTGATGCACGCAAAGTGACTCAACCGCAAATCTTTAAAACGCTATCTTTTTTATGATATTGCTCATTTCAAAAGAATCCACAAAGAATAATATTTTAGAGAAAATTATCACACAATTGCCAAAATTGAGCAGCAACATGTCCAAAACAAATAGTGTGATATGAAGTCAGAACGCCTACATGAGTGGTTTGTTTGAGGTATCTCGAGACGATTTTTATGGTTTTGAGTTTTTGAATGCCATTTGAAAACCCCACACATGTTTCAGCACGTTTCAGAATGTTATGCCATGACTTCTAGCATCCTCCCCTTGATGAAATCTTTAGTTTTTGTAGCTATCCCCAAGGCTCTTCCCGTTTCGCTCAGTTGCCTCTGTTCTAGGGTTAGAAATAAACAATTCTGAAGATTTTTCGACGACAACTACAAAAGTTTTTCAATGCTGAAACTTCTGAATTAATCAGTGCATTCTTCGGTTAATTGAACCACTCGTGTTCCATCATGCAGTTTCAGCCCATGTACAAGGCCGAGGGAAGACGCTTTATAGGGCTTTAATATTGAAGAAGACAAGAATTTTTAGAAAGTTGAGGTGATAAGAGAATGACTTTAATAGTTGCAGCATAGGGATACCAAGTTATTTTTACAAATTATTGAAATTGCAAGCCGCGATTCTAGGGGTTTATTGGTTTCTTGGTTCCTCAGTATAGTGTGTTGGAGCTTGGTGAAGGCAACAGAGCTTGTGCAGAATCAGAGTCCGACCCGTGAGTTCGGAAAGATTTTGATTCATTTTTTCAAAGAATTCCCCTTCAGTATATCTCTAGAGTTAATTCATCATTTAGATTTGTCTGAGATTCACCATATATTCCTTAATCAATGTAATTCTACGTTGTCTCTCGATAGGTCTGTCATCAATTGACTAAGAAGCATTGCAGTTCTGGCTTAGCCTAAGAAACTTCTTTCTTCCAACTGACACAATTTTATTCCGTATTTCGGGGAATTAATTTCCTTCTATTTTATTTCCAGTCATCAGACTGACTTAAGCAGTGTTTCTTTGCCTCCCTAGATAATGCTTGTTTCCAAGTTTTATCAGAAGCCAAAGCCTAAGACAAACATGAGTCATAAAGAAGATCAAAAGGAGGAGAAACAGCAACAACGAGGCAAAATCAACAATAACAACAACAACAACAACAAAAATAAAATAAAAAACAAGCTAAAAGGTATGGTTCCTTCCTCGTAAGTAACTGGCAAATGTCATAATTATTTCTGTTGATCGATGCGACTCGATAAAATCCTTCCCCCCAACTCATTCACATTTCACCAAAGTTTTGTTGTACGTGTCAAAGACCGTTTTTGTGCGTCTTTTGATAAATTGCCATGAGAGCCTTGAAGATGAGCGTAGTATCCGAAAAAAAATTCTCATTTGGTTTATAAGTTTTTTTTTTCCTGGCCTGCCCCTTATTAGATTTGCCCGCGGCCGACTGTCCTGATAAAATTTACGCGCAGCCTCCTCCTCAGTCCCAAGCGCACGCGGTAAAACTAGTACGAAGCACCAGCGATAGGTGACGCGCCCACTGGTTTTTCTAACAGAGATAAGTTTAGGTAGGATCGAGCAGAGTCATGTGCAGGTGATACATGAAGGTGCAGTTGACATTAATACACTAAAATGTGTGCAATTTTTGTAAAACTTACCTTCAGCAACCGTTACGTGTACTTCCAAACAACAAAGCATACGATTTTTTGCACCGTTTCTTGATTTGACAGCCTCATCAGGTCACAGGATCTCCTCTCTTTGAGAGAGAGCTGACCTCTAAGCTTTTTAGTGACAGCCTCCTTCTGTGCTCGGGAGACCATCATATTTCAACTAGTTTTTCGTCTCTGTTTATGTCTAGTCTATTAAACCTTACGGTGACGTTTACAAACGTCACCGGTTTCTCTCCTTTCTGCCTTAAGGAATTTCTATGTTGGGATAACTTTAATAAGTCTAAACAAGTGAAACTTATTTAAAGACAATTGCCACAAAATCCCGGCGTGTGAAGTGGAGAGAAGAAAAGGAGAAGAAAATGGCAAAATTTTTGGCTAGCGATACTTTCATTACCCTCAAGGGATGACTACTTATTACGTGCAGATTATGATTAACGTAGAATTATTATTCCGTGACAGATGTGTTACGACACGCCTGAGGAGTTATCAAGTCTCGTCGCCTTATTGAGAATATTGTCTCTTTCCATTTACAAAGTTTAATCAGAGTCTTAATATCATCTCAGCTGTGTTTAGGTTGTTCTTCTCCTTATTGTTTACTTTTTTCGCTGTAGGAAGCTGTTGATAAACTAATCTCAGTCGGGATCCTCTTTCGTATTTACACACATCCGAAATCACACAATCCACGACGTATATCTTCTCCTAAAAACTTGTAAAACTTCTACATAGATTTTCACTCCGTACAACTATGCCGCTAGGAGTCTTACAAGTCCACCAGTCTAATCCAGCCGAGAGGGGTGGGGAAGGGACAGGAGCTGGACTCAAAGGAGGCGAATTGTAAGGAGGCGGCGTGGCTTAGTGGTTAGGGTGCTACACTTGTAATCCGGTGTCCCGGGTTCAAATCCTCTACCCTGCCACTTATTTGATTTGTTCTCGGTTGCTCCTAGTTCAACTCCTCCGCTGCGCTCTGTAAATAGCCCACTAGTCTGCCTCCTTCCAGTGGGGATTTTTAAGCACTTAGTTAGTTAAAATTGGGGCTGAAAAGCCCCTAAGGGGGAGCTTCAATTTACGTATTTATTTTATTTTATTTTTATTTATGTTTGGGTACACGGTATACGGATATGCGGCAGGGCTTTGCGCACTCACCCTATTAAAAAAATTAGTTTTCTCTCCACCACCTGCTTAATTAGGACGAAGAAAAAGAAAGGACTTTGGCGTATCGACCACTTAGAGCCATATGCAGTGTATTTGGACGAAGAAAGAAAAAATTATTAGTACTACGCATAGCTAAACTTTGATCTTAACTGAGTGATGGTAACTTTTTTGTGTAGCTTTTTTGTGTAGCTTTTTTGGGATACTTTTGATGAGCAGTGCGTACCCCTCTTAGCCCATTTGGGTAGTTTGCCTTCCCCTCCCCCCCTTTCTAGAGCAAAACTGGCCAGTATTAAATATATCTTATTAACCAAGCGCGAGGGCCGTACTGGGAGAATATCGGCCCGAGGTCTTGACAGTACGGACCGAGCGCAGCAAGGTCCGTACAAAAAAAGACCGAGGGCCGATATTCTTCCAGTACGATCCCGAGCAAGCTTGGTTAACAAGAGATTTATTACACGACTGAAGTTCAAAGGGACACAAGTGCGGTCATTCGGGAGCATTCGGGACAGTGCCCGGTCCAATACTGAGAGAATATTGACCGGCAATAGAGCATTTTGATTGATTGATTTTAGTTATTGGCCCTCTGACTTTCCGAGTCGTGTAATAAAAAAAAAATATTGTAGTCACGCAATTTCTCAAACCCACACGTGTCACACTGTACGAATAGGTTTGAGCACATCACGTGATAGTTCAAATCCCTGTCAGATCAAACGTCAGCGCTATTTATAAACCAGGGTGTCCGCAGTGACCATTACTGGAGACGGATCTTCGAAACAAGTTTACTGCGTACGGCACAGTTAGTCACTAGTTCTGAGTAAGACTACTTTGTTATTTACCGATTCGTCTCCGAGGAAGTCATGACATATACAAAAAATATTGAACATGCGAAGGAATGATATCTGTACTGTCAAGCCTAACCCAATATTCTAAATTCGAAATCAGCCGCA
>NC_142523.1:17434982-17502482 GCF_964205215.1 Stylophora pistillata
GGGTGGGATGGGTGGGATATAGGGCGCACTTAATAAGGAGCCTCGCTCTGTTGTGCGACCCTCACCACACTCTGGTGAAAGTGAGTAAATAAATAAAAAAATAAATAAATAAATTTGAAATACAGCACATGTGATATTAAATCTATTTGTTAGAATAATTATAAGATAGGATGAGACAAGGATAAGGAAGCACTTTAAGTTGGCTCCAGGGATATTGGCTGAGTTCTTTTTTGCATTTTTATGAAAGTAGATGCTGCCTTTGTAATAATATCTGCAAATGGTTAGACTTTCTAGTCTTCTCAGATAGGGACGATAAATGGAGGTCCTGTCTCCCGCAGGTTGGGGTAGGAGACGTTAATTTCCCACACACGAGATTACTGCGTGATGGATGTCCTCCCCGGGGTGGGATGGGTGGGTGAAAAAGGGGTTAGGTGTCAATTGGAATGAAAGTTCTGTTCCTTTCTCCTGCCATTCCTGTGGCGAATGAATTAAACTAAACTAAACTAAACATCGAAGTCCCAAAAATGTGTTCAAAGAACAAGGCTAGTATTCAGCCATCTTGGTCAATAAAGGATTTACTCTATATCAGAATGAATTTGTATTTATAAGAATCAAGAATGACTTGTTTATTTTAAGAGCCAGAGAAGAAATCCATCTCTGTTTCTAGCATGATAAACTCTTAAGTTCTGGTTATGTTTTCTTTGTTTGACTTTCTTTTGCTGCCTTTTGTGACTCCACCTTCGACATCTGTGAAAAAGTACTAAATTGTTTTTTCTTGTACGGGATCAAAGTGGGCAAGATGGGCCATCAGAACATAGGATTTGCTTCGTATTACCCTCAGGCATTGCCAGTTATATAAGATTAAGATTCACGACTATAATATTCTACTGTGTACAGTGCCACCAAACATGTGCAGATTTGACTTAAAGGAGAAGTTAGAAACTACAAATGGTCTGAGACCAGAAATGTAACTGAATGCTTTTTGTTTTGTTTTTGTGTCCAGTTAGAAGGGAGATAAGGACATTTAAGCAAACCCAGATGATGATCCAACCAGGATTACCATGCCCATCCCACTGCCAAAAGTTTCCCCATGATTCACAATGTTTTCACTCATCAATCAGCATTCAATAATTTTGCCTCTGTGTGATACAACAAATGGTAGTTGGTTGGATATGTAAGGGGCATTTAACAGAAATAACAATTCAAATTTCACTTACATTTGTTGAGAAAAGATTTCAACCACTTTACATGAACTGATCCATATCTTTTATCAGGTACTCCAGAGTTTATGGCACCTGAAATGTATGAAGAACACTATGATGAATCTGTGGATGTTTATGCTTTTGGGATGTGCATGCTAGAGATGACAACACTAGAGTATCCCTATATGGAATGCCAAAACCCTGCACAAATTTATCGAAGAGTTGTTAGTGTAAGTTATCTCTCATTTGTATTTAATGTTGGAAGGTGTAAAATGAAATATAACTGGGGTTATTGACTAGGCTTGGAGCTCACACATAGCCATTGAAAATGTCTTCATTTCATTTTGGCTAGTAAATGTGTTTAAGTGCCTCTAGAGTTCAAAAATCTTCTCATTCTTTCTTAATTCTGAGTTTGACGTAAAAACACTGTCTTAATTATAAAAACACGAACTCCCATTTTAATTATCTGCCATTTAGGTTAAATTTCAGTTAAGTTGTATGAGGAGAACTGGATTTAGAGAGAAATTGAGTATAAGCATAGATTATAACAGAATGATGACGCTTTGAATGTGGAAAACTATGAGAAAAATTTTTTCTAACATTTATCAAATTTCCTTTTTAAAGTGCTGTGTAACTGACTGGTTGCACCATTTTAGGCCCTTTTTTGCTGCATGGTAGATGTGAAAGAACTTCAGAAATTCTTGACTAGAATTCCCCAAACTGCTTGCAGTTAAAGTGACTAACAGGATTTCATTCACAAATTTATTGAAAATGTTGTTTGCAATAGAATGAAAACCTTTTGCAGAGTGAGTGTGTACTTAAGATTTAGGGCACTATTCCTTTGGCTGTCCTGAATTTCAGTTTTCATTTGATAGTTTTTGCCAAATTTAAGTGTTTTTAGTACTTTCTGTAAATTTTGATGAGGACTCCATGAAAGCTTTGATTTAAGCAGAGGCAATAGGAACAAACTTGGTAGGAAAATAGAGTATGGTGAATTAAAGAATATGGAAACAGCCTTTGAATCAGTGTAGGCTAGCAAACTTTAGAAGCTTTGATCTGTAGAGACATTCACTTTTGCTGTGGTAGACATACTCTCAACACAAAGTTAACATTTCTTTGTCCAAATTGAAGTTTTCTACATTAGCACGTAATAGTTTGTGCCTTCATCTGGTATATCACAATTTCTACTCAAGCTTATGGCTGGGCCTTATGGTTTACACCTTTCATGTGTTCTCCCAGCATCCTGCTTGGTTTAGTACCCTGGTAAACTGATAAAAAGTGTGGTTAATTGCTGATGGTAAATAATCTGAGTAGAGTAAGCATGTAACACCAGATGTAAGATGCTAAGCTTGAGCATTAGTTTTCAGCATGGTGAAGAACAGAGATTTTCATTGTTGGAGGCATTGTTATTGCCAGCATTACCACCAAAGTTCTATAGTTTTCTTTTGAAAGGTTAATTACTGAATAGACCATGATATATGAATTACTTCAATTAACAGGGTATCAAGCCCGAGTGTTTGGATAAGGTTGGTTCAAAGGAAATCAGACAGATCATTGAAGGCTGCACCAAAGCCAAGATTGAGGAAAGGTAATTAAGTTAGTGCATACATTTACAATGTATATGGTTGACATTTGGGATTGGTTTATTGAAGCTACAAACTGTCACTGTACACTTTTGTTAAAAATTCCAAGGCCTCCTAGTTTTTCCTTCTATGCTATTTTCTCAGTGAACTTTTAAGATTATTTTAAACTTTTTGAATGTGTGCCTGAAAATTCAAATGAAAAAATTTATTTGTGAGGTAAGAATAGTTTGTAACAGACATTAAATTTGATGAAATTTTTGCCCTTTCATTCAATGAAAGGGCAAGGATATTCTTCCAATGAGAAAACTATGAAAAGCACAAAGAGTTAACAATGTGCATGTGCTAGCTAATGAACATTCTGGAAAAAAAAACATAGTAGGATGATTTCTTTTTGAAATACAATCCTCTTGTTCCTCCTGGTTGTTACTTAACACAGATGTGGTGATACACATGTATTTACATAATTTTGTATGTAAATGATAAATGCACTAGATATAAACAATATAATTGAGATATTTGGAATGAATGCTGGATATAATGTAAATAAAAAGTTCTTGGTAACAATTGAATGAAATAACATTTTTGTTTCTTACATGATTTTTTAGATATACAATCAAAGATATGTTAAACCACCCATTTTTTCAAGAAGACTCTGGAGTGAAGGTGAATTTAGTGGAGGCAGAACCTGGTACTGACAGCGATATCTCTAAAGCTGCTGACGTAGTGAAGCTGTTACTTCAGCTGGAAGATCCCAAGAAACGCAAAGACAAACACAAGCAGAATGAAGGAATTCAGTTTGATTTTAATCTGGGTACTGATCAACCAGATAAGGTCACCCAAGAATTGGTGAGTACATCTGTTAATGTCCAGTAGATAATTCTAACCTACATTTTTGTTTCACAGCTTGAGAAGGTAGGAGTTTTAGCTCATGGCATGCAACCAGACAAAAGTGAAAGTTTGTATCATTTAAGTTCCAGTTCTTTTGTAATTTTGCTTCATGGCTTTTTCAGATTTCAGAACAGATTTTCAGTTTTGCCTGTTGCATGCTTGTGTCCACACAATTGTTAATGATTATTAACATGTGAGTGAATTTGATTCGAAGGTTGTTTTGGCCACTTGAAGATTGCCAAGTGAGCTGACTTTAGAGGTATCAGAGAACTGATGGCTTATTTTTTTCAGTGTGTATAACTTGTGTAACTGAACAGACATCTCTCTAAACTAGAATTTAATTTTTAACAAAACTTAACAGTGAAACAGAATTAAAACAAGTTGAAAGGCAGGCTTCAAAAGGAAGGAAGAAGTTAGTTGTTGTTTCTGGTGTCAAACAACATGAAAGTGGTGGTTATTTACTCTGAGTAAGCACATAGTGAACTTTGATGGAACTCAGATTTAACAAGGTATGTTATTTCATAATTCCTGTTTTGAAGCAGTCATTAAATATTTGTATTCATATTTATTGAATGAAAATGACTCAAACTTTGTGATTTATAGTCGAGTGAACACATCTGTAGAGCATGAATTGCTATAAATCTGGGAGAACCGTATTTACTTGTGTATAATGTGCACTTTTTTTCTACAAAAATAGCCATCAAAGTCTTAGTGCGTATTATACACGGATTCCATTGTTTGTCACGCATGTCCTAATTTGCATATGTAAAAAACACAACAAAAAAAAGTAACCCATTTAAAGCTTTGATTAAATAACTTATTTTCAATGAAAAATTATAGGTGCCTATTAAGTTTTTACTCTAAAATCAAGAGGAATGACAAAAAATGCCAGATATTTATAAGCAAAAAATGTGCAAATTCCTTATCTGTACAAAGCGCACGCAGTGGAATTCATCTTGGTTAGATTCTTTTATTTGACTTTACAGGCAGAAAATTGCAGTGTTAGTTTGAAAATTCTGAAAATACAACTATACAACACAAAATCTTCAATACTTTTCGGACATATTGTTGCTCACTCATAACATTTACCGGGCCATGGAATCGTCAAATAAGCTAGGCCTCGCTTGAAGTCCTAAAATTTGATTTCAATAATGTCATGAATAACTAAGTAGCAAAAGATATTGATGTTAATGAAATATTAAATTTCTTATATATTCTTGTTGTCTTAGTGAATAATTGTACAAATATTTAACTTGTCTTTTTTGCTGTGAAAAACTTTTTTTTTGATAAATTAGGTTAATAACAAGGGTGTGCATTATACATGGGTGCGTATTGTACACGGGTAAATATGGTAACTTATTCTTCACTGAGACAAAAGTAGTGAAGTTTAAGTTCTTGTGTACAATTCATTTTCATAACTAAGCATTTTAATTCACATATAAATTTGAATAGTCTGATGCTTTTACCTAACATGATCTTTTGTATTTCATTTGGACAGTGATACCTGAACAAGAAGATGACCTTTCTGCATTTCTGAAAGCATATTTGCCTTTTCTGAAATGACATATGATTGAGGATTGTGAATGGGTATTTTATCCCTAAATACCTCATTAACAATATTCAAATTTCTATGGCAAGCTTTCTAACACTTTCTTTCCATCCTCTGATGTAAAATATGGATATGGCTTTTGTTACTTGTCTTGCAACATGGCTTCTGCTTTTTGTAGTTACTTGTTTTATGCATGTTCATTCCTACAGGTTTGGGTGTGTTGCAACACAACAAGTATATTATTATTTAGGTTCAAGGTGGTTACTTTCTCAAAACTAATCATGTGCGCAAGTTTTATTGGTTTCTTGCGTTGCAGGCTGGCTATATGCACCTCAGAATTACATTGATTTGTGGGTAGTTTTACTGATCAAGTTTTTTAATGGTGTTGTTAGGAAAATTAATAGTGTAATTTCACCTTCTTCATAAGTTTTTGGTGCATTTATATAATAAGATAAAGATATTTGCTCTAATGGTGGAGCTTGTATGCTTGTAATTTTTTTAACTGTGTATGTTTTTTACAGGTCCGTCAAGGCTTTATTTATGATGAGGACCAAAAGGCAGTCACAAAGTCCATCAGGGACCGCATAGCTCAAGTTATGCTGAATCGCCGCAATGTCAAACGTGAAAGTTTGGGTGAAGACAAGAGAGAGAAAGAAAGGCAAGATGATGAACAGACTGTGAAAGTGGAAGGAGATGATAGTGACAAAGAACAGCAGTTGCCTGAAACTGAGAAGGAGAAAGATCAGGAAAAAGAGAAGGAGAAAGATAAGGAGATAGAGAAGGAGAAAGAAAAAGAGAAAGAGAAGGAGAAGGAGGACCATGAAGAGAAGGACTACAAGGAAGAGTTGGAATCGACTGCTGAAGTTTCAGTAAGAAAAAGTAGCTTAGGAAGGCGCGTCATTGATCCTTCAGTTGAAAGATTAGAGGGAATTGCAGAATGTGGAAGTAGTCCTCATGGAACAATTGACGAGCACACAATCACCACTTGCCAGGATACTTCAGAAAAGGTAGTTTATTTTCTGTTTAATGTTTTGACATAAACAGAAGTTACATGTTAGATACATAGACTTTGCAATAAGTTGCCTGTAGAAAGGTAAACAAAAAATATTTGTTTAATATTTCTTGGGTTGCTACTTATTTTTCAGGGTTCCTGTGCCCTTTGAAAGTCCTTGAATTTAACTTTTTTTTTTTCATGGACTTGAAAACCCTTGAATTTAGACTCGGATCCTTGAAAATTTCTGAAAAGTCCTTCAAAATGAGTGCAGATAAATTAAAGTCGAAGTTTTCTTTTGATTGTGGTGTTGAAAGTGAAAGTTTCTAGCACAAATCATGAAAATGAATTTTCCTTTCAAATCGTGCTTCCAATTATGATGTTTGACACATGATTTTTACATATTTTGTACCTGACTGGTGCATTGACCTTGGTTACCTAGCTTGTGATCACTTTGATGTGCATGCTTGAAGTCACGCTCATGGGACTTTTTGGCTGGTCCTGCACACATGCTCGTGTTATTGAGATTGTTGTTGCCTACACGAATATGAAACATGTGATATGGTTCAGTGGTTATTATTACTGTTAGCTCCTATGTAATGCAAAAGGTCCTTGAATTTGAGAGCCAAGGTCTTTAAAAATGACCTAAAAAGTCCTTGAAAGTTGTTGAATTAGGTTCCTGAAAAAGTGCAAGAACCCTGAATTTTGGGTTACATTTTAATTAGCCAAAGCACTATGATACTGGTTGAACAAAGTAACTTGGCTGGGAAAAAGGATCAAGCTATTAATGAAAAAAATAGCCATGAACCCTTTAACCTGTAAGAGAGACTAGCAACCAATTTTTCCTAATAGTATTACCCTTGAATCAAAAAAGGAAGGTCATGTGAATAAAAGAAATAATCACAAAAAAAAAGAGCCCCTTGATTGTTAAACAAATTCTCCTTGTCAGTACCTTTATGAAATGTATAGAGAACAGTATGGAGAATATGCATACTGATGTTGGGGTGTGAAGGGTTAATTCAATAGGTGCCATAAACGTGTTCTAATGTAGGTTGACTGTTCAGCTGTTGACAATTGATTCTGATCTGTTTCAAGAAAGTGGAACAATTTACTTATGTACCAGTTTTAAATAGGGGCAAGAGCTTATTTAAGGAACCATTGAGCTGTGTTGCATAACTGTAATTGAAAATAAAGCCGTTTGTATTCTCTGCTTTTTTACTTTAACAGAAATTAGCTGGTAACATAGAAGAATTGAGTCCAGGTGTGGCTTTGGAAGCAGAGCCTGTTTCATCTGTTGCAACACTACCCACGGTATGTGCTTGGGGATATTTCATAATACTGTCGAGACAAATTAAATAATTTGTACCTATTGCCTATATGGAAGGGTCAAATGGGAAATTAATTTGGTGTTAGGTTATGAGGTGTGTATGTCAGGAACAAGACTGAAGAGCTAAATATTTCTCAACCTAACTTAAACCTGAATTTAAAGAGGGACTGACTTTCGCACATAATTGTTTGTGTGAAAGGGAAAAAGGAAAAAGGAAGAATCTGACTCCCTGGTAAAGATTTACAGCCAATCTCAGCTTTCCTATTGTTAGTTAAATGCTCTATGACTGTGGCTCAGATAAATCATCAATTATTTTTGAAAACTCAGTAAAGGGATAATGCATTTCATCTCTTGCGATGTGATGTGCTAGTACTATAGAAATACTGACATTGTTCTATCATCAACCATTGTTCACCAATTTCTTTCAAGTACTCAGGACATGCATGTAATAAAAATAACTTGATTTCTCATTACTATTTATCTGTTGAGGGTTTTCTCTTTTTTTTCCATTTTTTAATTTCATAATTTGAGTGCAATATGAGCTCATTTTGAATGTAAACTGTGAAGAATAATGCTATCAGTGGTGGTTAAAATGACTTTTTTATGCATCTCTTTCAGGAGGTAGAGCCTTTGCCATCCCCAGCTCTGCCCACTCCAACTGAAACAACTTTCAGCAGCACTGTGATACCTGAGATGCCATACAGTTCGTCTGGTTATGGGTCAAATACATCATCGATATCATCAGTCTCTTCTGCTCCAACCTCTGTAGGTGAGGTTTTGTCTTCAGGATATGTGTGCCTCACCACTAGCGGAAGCCAGAGTACTGCTGTTGTTAATCTTTCTTTGTCAACTGCACCTTCGGCACCAGGCTTGGAGAAGAAAGATAGTAAATCAGCTGTAAAGCAAGCAAAGAAAGATAGGTTACCAAGGATTCAACTAAAAAGGATTGAAGGGTCTCCAGAAGGTCCTGTGGTTGAGTGTAGCTTTGATACCTACAAAAACAGCAGGATAACTTTTAAGTTTGGTATTGATGATGATGAGCCAGATGAAGTTTCTACCAATATGGTAAGACTAAGTTATGTAAATAATGAAATAATATGTTGTAAAGTTGTAGACTTTTGATCTGCACTGACAAGTGAAACTATTCAATGATTGAGGTACTTTATTATAATTATGATGAACTGATTAAATGCAGTTGCAATTTTTATTAATCGTCTTATAAAAAGCTAAACTGTTTGCATGAGTGCCCCTTCTTTTATTTACCACTTAAAATACTAAATTCTTAACTGTCTGCTTCAAAGGTTTTGCAAGCCGTTGGCTTTGCCATTCAAAGTCACCATCATCACTTGAGGTTAATCATTCTTGCTTGCACTAAGGATTAACTTCAAACTGCATCAGTCTTTGAGCTTTTCATCAAACTGGTTTGGTACAATGTAAATACTTTAGGAAACAATCGTATCCACTTCAATGCTTTCCAGGGATGAACTGTGGATATTTACCAATTTGGTGTATGATTATTGATCATTAGAGAGAGATCCTTTAGTAATAGGTTGTCAGATCCTGGTTGTGTTATTGCTTAGTAATGATTGATTATCTTATTGTCAGATGGAAGCAGGTCATTTACAAGAATGCAACAAACAGCTGTTTGAAAACCAGCTTCGGCGTGTGATAAGCGAGGCTAAGGAAAGGGTACAGAAGGCTAAGAGCCAACCGGGAACAGAGAGTACAAGTGAAAGGACAGTGCTGGAAACTCAAATCTCATCGGAAAGCATTTCTCTTGGGGGTCCTTCACAGCAGGTAGGGTATATTACATAGGAGTATAGGGTACATTAGTTCGCTTGGTAGAAATGTGTCACTAAAGCAGGCAGAACTGGCTGACTGTTAAGGTGATTCCTCAGAAAAAAAGTTTCGAACAATTTTTGGTTTTTAACTTTTCTTAGAGGTTCCCTGCCAGTGCCCGTTTCGAAAAGTACATTAAAAAAGATAGGTCACCGAGCTTGTTTAAGAGATACGACGGGCCGAACGTGCCCCATTTATGTCTGAACTGGCACTAATTACGCGCATTATTTCATTGGTTCACGATACATTTTGAGGTAGCTGGAAGCAAGGGTTTTTTAAGTATTCAATTTAATAGGTAGAAAGTCTCGAGTGTCTGGAACAATTAGATGTCTGATTTGAGGAGAAGGCACGAAATTTTAAACGTCATCGACTCAAAACGTTCCTCGACTCGTTGGTTTAAGGTTATAATTTGCACCACATGTCGAGTAACGGGCTTCGTAAACACTTGTGTGCGCGCTTATTCGTTTGATTAGGTAATTTTTATGCGTAGTATAGGATGCGCGGTGCAATACTGAGTAACCACCTTAACTCTTAGTTGATAAGCCACGCACACATGGTAGTAATTTCTACTATTACTGTTGTTTGTTTCTTGTTCAAATTAAAAGACAACATTATGTAAGTGTGTACATTGCAAGGCTGTTTGATGTGACACCGATTGCAGCCTAAAACACCCGCAATGATCCCCGATTTCCATTGCAGTGAACCGTTCATGTAACAGCAAATCCCAAAAATCTAGCTTTCTGCTTCAAGAGTAACACTGAAAAAGTGTCGATCTTTTAAGATCAAAACTTTCTCAAGAAATTAAAATCTGGCACCCCCACTCTATTTTACAAAAGTCTGGTTGAATGTTGTTTTAAGTGTCAATTAGCAGCCATTGTAGTCCATTAATCATTAAACGTTTGATTTGCAGTCTTACGGTTTCATAGGCATACATTTAATATTTTTTGCAACATTAACAAGGGAGAGAAAGATTTCCTTAAATCTGCAGTGATGAGAACACTTTGCCATAGATTGTCATCAGTGATGACCTTTTATCTATACCCAAATTACTGAGCAGAGTATTTATGAATCGAGTAGAATTTCTGTCGGAGTAATCTAGAGGTGTCAATTTCTCATTATTATCTTCTTATTTTATAGTTATTGGAAAGTCCTTTTCCAAAGGAGGTTCCTTTCTTTGTGGATGCTACTGCAGCCGTCAAAAATTCTGATTCAGGCCCATTTCAGCCTGAAAATGAACTCCCTGTTGCTGAAATTTCACAGCCAGATGAAAAACAGGCGGCAGTCTCTGAGCAAAAACCCAATTCTCTTGAACAACTTTCGGAGGGTTCCCAGAAACCCTCAGCAATGGTGACCGCAAAGACAGAAGAAAAAGCCAAACAGCCTGTGGTATTAAATCCTGTCCCTCATCAGCAAGTTCAACAAACTTCAGAAACCAACTATCTCTCTCCAAAGGAAGAAAGTTTTCAGGCAAGTCATCAGATTGATCAGGATTTGGAGAAAGGAAAAGAACCACATTTAGTGGTGGGAGAACCAGCGAACGAAGAACCACAGAGAAGTGATGACGCACCGGCACAAAATGTTGAAACTTTACGAAGTAATTCTCCTGTTGAAGATGAGCAAACCGCAGTGCCTTTCTCTGGAGGTCCCAAGCGACGCTTTACTGTGAGTAAAGTTCAAGATCCTGTGTTAAACAATATGTCATCACCTGAAGTGATGACAAAAAATGAACATGAATCACCGCCAGTCCTCAAGACCAACAGCGATTTGTGTTTAAGCTCTGAGAGTGAGCTATCATCAGATACCTCTAACAAAGACATTTCAAGAACGTCAGAATCAGGACTTTATCAGGAGCTTTGCGATCAAACAGAAACTCGAGAGAAACTTTCAAACAAAGACAGTGCGTCAAGTTCACAGCAAGAAGCAGCTAGTACAGCTCCGTTGGAAGATCAAAGACTTGATGAAAAATCAGATATTGAACTACCCTCACGATCTTTACATGACTTTGGAGAAATGCAAATGAGTTTTGATATTCAAGTTTCAAAGGAGGGGGAACAACTTCAAACTATACCATATACAAATTCTTCAAGGCCGCAGACCCCAACATATGCTTTTCATCCGGTTGATAATTCTAATTCCGAGGAGGGATCTTTTCCATTACGCCAGGTAAAATTTGAATCTCAGATATCTGGAGAGGACCTTAATCCCGACAAGCACAAAGTAGAGTCTGTTGCTTCGTCGGACGATGAGCTATCAATTGGTGCTCCTAACGAAAAAGTAAGAGCCACGTCGTCAGTAAGTGAATTTGTTCAGGGAAGATTCACCATTTCCGCGTCATCCGATAGGCCTTACACGCCATTATCGGAGACTTTGGACAATGCAAGACCTTTGTTACCTTCGCAAGCGCCTTTAGATGTAACCCTTTCAGATATGACTACTGCTGCCGTCATGGGATCAGTTCCATCTCTGACTCCCAGCTCATCAATGGAAAGCCTTAACTCAGTGGGCTCTCAGCCAGGTGCAATGATTTCTCACACGTCTTCAAGTTCACCTCAGACAACTCCCCTTGAGGGACAGGGCTCAAATAGTCCATCTGCAGCTTGTAATAAAGACCCAGTGAGAAAGAACAGTGGGCAAAGCGATTTGCTTAATGATGGTGCGAGACATTTATTGGCAAAGCAAGAAGGAGAACAGGTATTAACTATAACTTGCTTTGCATATGTATATTGTGGAGTTCCAGGGAAGCCTCTTTCAAATAGTAAATGCTTCTCATGCTAAGTAGCTAGGCTCTGCGGACAGAAAAACCAAGAATTGAAAACGCACGTCAATCGTAGCGAGAGATCTCTCAACTTCTTTGAGCATTTTCGTACTATTTCTCAGCAGAGGAAAACAGCACAGAAAACAAAGTCACTGCATTCCCAAAGCGATTTTGAACAGCGACTGCATATCTTGTTAGACCTGTCCACTGAGGAAGAGGAAGAGTTAAGGAAACTCACTACAAGGTACGGTGTGTCTTCCTACTTCGATATCCAAATGAAGTGCCTAACGTTTTTTTAATTCCAGCCCTGATAGTGCTATTTCATAATTCCGTGTAATCCACCAGGAACCTAAAATAAGAGAACAGTCGAGGTTTATTTGAGATGACTTTATGGAGTGAATTTTCTGAAATGTGAGGCTTCAGAGTGTGGGTTTGAAGTTTTGCTACCCTATCGCAAACTACATCGACGAACTGTACAGCTACCTTAAGGAGGATCATTTCCATCGTTCTTTTTACTCCTACTCATTGTCTCGTTGTCGAATTTCTTCATCATTGTTTTCCCGTGTAAAGGTATCAGGTCAGCTAGCTATGTAAGATTATATAGCGCAAGGTATGACTTCATTTGGTACTTTTAACTCTTTCACCCTTAGAGAGTAACTGGCATCTATTTTCCCCCTGATTCACACAAATGTTGCGAGAACAAAGGAAATGAACACCAGCTAAAAGAACTCTAGATTGTTAGAAATGTCTAGGGAATGTATGGAGAACCCTTTGGAAAATAATCATACTGATGCTAGGGTGTAAAGGGTTAAGGTCGTGCTGTTAAAAAGGTAAACAAGGCAAAATCGATCAAAAACATCTAAGTCCCCGCACAATGAATCGAACTCTAGATTTTAGATTTTGAAATTCCTAGATTTTGTGTTCCGGTGACCATCCGAGCTCGAAACCCGAAGATCTCGAAGACCTCGTGAAATCCGAAGGTTTGGGACTCGATTTCTTTTGAAATCAGAAGATCTGGAATTTGATTTATCGTGAAATCCGAAGATAGGATATTTGATTCGTCGTGAAATCCGAAGATTGAGGATTTCGTCATTTATTTACTTAAATTTAAAGGGTTAAGGTCGTGCTGTCAAAATGGTAAACAAGGCAAAATCGATCAAAAGCATCTGAGTCCCCGCACAAGGAATCGAACTCTAGATTTTAGATTTCGAAATTCCGAAATTTTGCGTTCCGGTGACCATCCCAGCTCGAAACCCGAAGATCTGGAAGACCTCGTGAAATTCGAAGGTTTGGGACTCGATTCCTTTTGAAATCGGAAGATCTGGAATTTGATTTATCGTGAAATCCGAAGATAGGGGATTTGATTTGTCGTGAAGGCAAAGGTAAAGGTAAAGGTCTCTATTTCTCCAAACAACATACGTGTTTAGTTACAATTTTAAGGTTGAAATCAGACAGGCGCCTCTGGCAGCCGTGTTTAGTCCGTAGCGATTTCACCTACCCACCCAACCCACCCCAGGGAGGACATCCATCACACAGTAATCTCGTGCGTGGGAAATTAACGTCTCCTACCCCAACCCTGCAGGAGACGGGACCTCCATTTATTAGTCCCTATCCGAGAAGACTAGAATATCTAACCATTTCTTGATGTTAAAGAAAGGAAGCATATTCTTCTCAATTAATTTTAAGACCCTGAGTGTTGATCCGGCCGGTATAACTCTCGACCCTCCCGCACAGCAGTCCGGCGCTCTCCCAATTGAGCTAACCAGGCGGCGGCGAAATCCGAAGATTGAGGATTTCGTCATTTATTTACTTAAATTTTATGTTTGTAAAGTATCGGATGGTTCTGGATTGGCCATCTGTTTATTCCGACGAATTGTCCAGGGACTCACATGTAACTTTGTTCGCCAGGCATCGCAAAGAAAAAGAAGAACTGGAAAAAAGACACGAGAAAGAGTTAATGCAATTTAAAAAGAAAACTGAAATGAAGAAACAGCGACAGCATCAGCAACGCACACAGCAGCAACAGCAACAATTGAAAGACGCTTTTCAGGCTCAGATGAAAAAAGAGAGACAGCAGCAACAGCAACATCAACAACAACAACCTCCACTTCGGCACAAGAGTAGTACAGAGGAGGGACCAGAGTACAATGATCATTCTAAGATTAATGGATGCAGCGCTGAAATGTCGGCTGCCGCGGCCAATGCGAACGTCCCAAAAAAGACTTTCTCTGGTATCGATAAGGAGATTGAACAATTGGCGCAGTTCGAGAGCAAGACTAAGAAAAAACCGACATCTTCTGCAGTTGCAGGCCAGGCAACGGGAGGAAAAGTAGAACCAAAATTAAGTTTAAATCAGATCAAAGTGAACCAGCTTCAGCGAGAGGTACCTCCAATACAAACAGCTTCAACTCCGGGACCCCCAAGAACTGGATCGCAGGGAGTTCCTCAGGCAACAGTCTCCCAACAACCCATTGCGGCTTTCCCAAGTACATTTTCAAACTTACAGGCTCCCCCTCAGGGCGCTCAAGTTCCAGTTACAAGTTATACTGGCGCTGTTATAAATGGACCTTGGCCCAACGGGCCGGATAATGTTCAATGGGCAGCAAATATGGACGAACACCAGTGGCATCCTGTTGGAGAGTCTCAGCCCTCGTGGCCAGTTGCTGTAAACGCTAACTCGAACGCTAGTGGACAGTACGTTGTAAGAATACCACAGTCATTTGCACCAGCTGCCAATGTGGTGGGTCAACAATTTGTGGTGCAATCTGCGCCACATCAACAAATGCCCCATCGGTAGTACATACAGCAAACAGAGATTTAACAAGTTCTTAAGTGTAAAGTGGTACAAGTTGACAACAATCAAATCTGCACCCAACAAATGCAATTAGAATAATGATATTGCTTTCTAGTATACATACCCATTGGTTAATGTTGAATTTCAGTCTTGAAACTAACCGTAACAGCACTGAGGTATTGCGTTCCAATCGTAAACAGTCTAGCAGAATTCCTAAATAACTGAGGTAGAGACGAATCTACCTTGCTCAGGGAGGCACCAAGATTGCGAGAAATTCATCATTCTTTGGGTATGAATATGATAATAGGCTATTTTGTTGTTCGTCTTAAATTTAGATGTAGCTCTTCAAGTCATCGCAAGGAACAGGAGCTACTTTAATTTTGTATTGAAAATAATGTCGTCTTGGTATTGTATGCTTCAGCTGTTAAGTGTCTTCACAGAAAGCAAAGATTCCATTTATTTTGGGAGAGCGTGAAACAGTTGATAGCATGCATTCTGGTGAGCCAACTAAGAGTAATTAAGAGTACCCTTTGTAAGTTCGCCGGCGCTTGCCAGGAATATAAAAAAGAATTGTAATTTATATGGTACAAGAAACTTGTTTACTAAGTTTGGTCTATTTTTGTTAGCGGCAAAGGTATCGGAGAAAGGTTTTACCTTGCTTTGACCAGGTATTACCAATTATTTTTACTTCACATGGAAAAAATGGAACGAAACAACATTTAAAGCAGGATAGAGTGTAAAAATTGCACGACTCATTTTCTGTTTATTTCATTTTATTTTGAAGAGGGTGCTTACTCAATATTGACAACATTCGCCTTAATTTCGGTTCACTTATCTGTTAAATGTTTGTTTCTATGATGCAACTTTGGCGCATGCACTAAACCTGACACAAAATTGTTTCATGTAACTTTGTAACTTTGTTAAAGCCAGGTTCAAAATTGAAGAGCGACTAAAAAACTGAACACGACTTACGCATGACCAAAATAGAGTGAGCAGTAAAAGTTGAATGCGGCAAAGTCTGCCCGTATTGTCCTCGAGGCGAACAATGATTTGAGGTGGCTTTGGCAAACTTTGGTTTAGTGAAGTGATTTTCTGTATATTATGGTGTTAGAACGTAATTAATGAACCTGGTGCTCATCTTGCTAATTCAGAATTAATTGTCGTGGAAAAGGAAGACCTGTGACGCGCAAAGGCTAGAAATGTTATTGCCAGCTGTGCAAGATTTCAATTTGTAGTAGGGCCCAAGTTGAGCAAAAAAAATACAAGAGAAACAGTTTAAGGCACTGTTATAATCATTACTCTCGAGGTTGCTGATTCGGGTAGTAAAGGTGAATCTTGCACTAAACGCATCGTTAGGACTAAAGTAGGAAGAGTGTCATGTTGTTGTTAACGATCTCACCTGAGATCAAGAAGTTTACAGACCACGTTTTCCTAAGTGATCTCACTCGAAGACAAGCAGTTTCTTTCACCGAAGTGATTTTCCATTTTCTGCTATTTCGAAATCCTGCCAAGGATGTTTTGGAGTTTCGTCTTCCATTTTAATAAATTCCTTCAAACATTGTTGCGACGAGTTGTTTTTTTTATTTTTTATTTTAGAGAGGGGAGAAGGTTGGAAGGACAGCGTATTATAAAAAAGTACCATCGTCTCTTATCCTATTAAAAGTCTAAAGCTTCTCGATCAACTGTAAAACTGTTTAAAATCAACTTTTTATCAAATGACCCGTAGAGCCCCATGGAAACCATAGTGAACGCTGACCTGTGTAGGGCCGGACGGGTCAGTTGACGTGAATGGTCCAGAAAAATCCACGCGGCCCTCGGCGTTTTCCGAGAGCGTAAAAACCTCAGTTTAAAATTATTCAAGTGGGGGAATGAGTCGTACTCCTCGATGAATTATAAGGTTATTGTTCTGACTTGTAGAATAAAGAAGGAAATGGTTTTCCTGTTTCATCTTTTAAGTAGTTGTCCAGTGCGCGCCCTTCTTTTGTATTCTAGTAGGTCCTATTTGTGATAACTGACATAAGGTGGTCATAATTCAAACTTTTATTTTGCTCTCAGCCGGTGACGCACGGACCGCCACTGAACTCGGTTATCAACCATTCTGCCGAAGGGCTAACGTCTGGAACGTCAGCCTCGAAAACTCTTTTACAGTCAGGCTAAGTGGCCAATTTACATTCTTGACTCAGTTGATAACATCGAATTATCTTGTAATACCTCCCACCAACGCAGCATCATAGCTTGGTTCGGAACTAACTCCCTGTAATCAACCCCTAAATTTGTTTAGAGATTGCTCCATAAACTAAATGAAGTCTTGAATTCTGAATGGATTAGTTCAATATAAAACATTTCCTTTATTTTCGAGAGGTTCGCTCAACGGAAAAAAAGTAAGGGACGTAAACCTGTGATAGCGTGAGGTTGGAAAACTATTCTTCAAATGTCTCCTCCTTCGCATGCCACATTGATGCTGATGAACTTTGCCGAAGCAGTTACAGATATTGAAATCCGGGAGAGGAAGATTAAGTGGTAGGTGAGAAAAAATTTAACCCTCACCCAGTTTTCCTTGAGGCGACTCCGTGTCTTTCCTTTTTCTCTTTTTCTCTTACAAGAGTGGACGGAAAGCAAACGCAAGATTGACCGTTGAACGGGAAGGATCTGGAATTAGACTGCTTCTTCCCTACCATAGAACCACTTCTCTTGCCCTATAGTCCTTTTTTCGTCTCCATCTCTTCTCTAACGCTTTCTTCATATCTAGAGAAAAGCAGACTTCCAGTAATCTACTCCTCGCTCATTGTGTAATAGGTTCTTTAAGCACCGTCTCGATTGAAAACTTTAGAGAGATTTCGCACCGTGTTTACGTAAAACGTGTACGGCAAGGGTGACCAAATGACCTTTTTTTCCGCCATTTTACAAGAACTATTAGACGAAGCTCGATTTCACGATCTCGCCACCCCTTTTAGCTTGTTTCTGATTTGTCATAGTTATAGTCTGAGCTAATTTTTTTTTGGCATATATACGTCGACCTACATCAGCCATAATTTACAGTATTTTAACTGATACGTAAAGAAAGTTTATAGAGAATAGAAAGGCTTCTACACCGCTCGTGTGTCCCGCGCAGCTGTGATGGCCTCCTTCAGTTGTTGTTTCAGCTTGTGCTATATCTATTTGTCCTAGAGAGGAAGAAAGAACCTTGTCAACGCATCCATCTTCAATAGAAAATGGGAAAATAATTAACTTTAAAGATATTTTTTTTAATTTAAAAAAATCTTAAAATTTGTTTCGAGCATGATACGAACGTACGAACGCTCTCTCTGTTTCACCTGATCCTCAAAACAATTGCCCCCGCAAAATTTATTTGAAATATCTAAATTCTAATTTTCATATGTGCAATGTTTTATTTCCCTATGCTTGATGGAAGGAAAACAAAATTGGCATGTTCGTTTTACCATTTTGGTCAGCCGAGTTTTGCACTGAGGCTTTTCAGAATATGAGCACGAGTGCTTTAAAGACTGTTGCATCTGTCAGACTGTCCTCTGTTTGTTTCATCATCGTAATGGTTAATTCATTTGTCAGTTCATTCGCTTCAACTGACTGTCTGGCATGTTTTCGCTTCAGCAAGAGGAGAGACAGACTTGCTTACGTGAAGCCGTTAGCAAGGGGAAGAGAGAACATAAGGCAGTGTGGGTAGGTTAAGGAAAACTTCACGTTTACGTTTAGTCATTTAGGAAGGAGGTAATTGTTGTTATCAGTTTGTACGTTAGAGTAACTGTTAAGAAGTACTACTGAGAAGTATCAAAATGAACGAGTAATCACGACAGTACAAAGTTCTTGAAAGGTTAGGAACCAGTGACCCACCTGATTTTTTATGGGAGGGTAGAGATCCGTTCCCTGTGGGCAAATAAAGGCCATACTCCAGAAGAAAGCCTTTGCCGTTGGTTGAATTGTCACTGTGGAAAATGAAGCTTAAGTGATTGTAGGTGGATACCACTTGCATGGGGACAGAGTTTCCACAAAATTTCTTCAAAACTGTCGTAGGATCTGAAGCAAGAGTAAATTCAGAAAATACGAAATACCTGAGACTTACAGAGATTCCTATGTCAAACGTTCCTTTCTGCGAAAGGCCCTTTATTTTTTTACAAATAATATTTTGCCATCGTATCCGAAATCTTGAGTGAGGTGGGTAGGATTACTACTGTAATTTCTATTTCAGTTTCTTTGCAATAGTTTTAATTATTTCACCTTTGCGTCTCTCTCTCAGGGAACGTCATAAAGGTATCTCTATGCTTCGTCAAGTTTTTCTTAATTCAATGTATCTTTCAAGGAAAAATGATTAATCAGAGAAATATCTCTCTGAATAGTTTTTACTAAGCTACTGGGCACAACAATGAATGTACGAAATACTCTTTGAATATCAGAAAAACCTAACATCTTGTCTTTGGACAACATCACAAACAGTTTCTACCTATTCGACCCTCTTGAATCTGAACGAAATCAAGGCACTTCGATCCATTGGCTGGTTGCAGATCGAATTCGATGAATCTCAGTGCAATCTTTGACCCAGGCTCCGAGGAGAAAAGCCACGTGCAGTTCTGATCGTTGTCATACAATTCAGGATAGCTTGGCGACGTCACAGTACCGCTTTCAGTTACTCGAATTATTTCTCCACATCCTAGAAAGTAGGTTTTCACGAGTAAGACTAAGTCTTTAAAATTAAATTAAGCGTTTATATATGATCAAGAGAATGCAAACTATTTGTACTCTCTTGATATGATAAGGGGGAGGAAAATTTATGTCCAAACGCATCGTGAAAAAAAAGGTTTTCGGCCCTATATTTTCTACCTAAATTACTTAGTTAAGAAATCAAGACAATTTTAAGGGAGGCTTTTATAAACGGGTCCATATTTTGGGGGATGAAATCAATCACTGGGATTTGACGGGATGTTATAAAACAATTTTACCTAAGTACTCAGTTCTGTACTTGAGGTCAAATCCCCAAACAGCAGCTCCTTTTTCAAGCTTTAGTTTCACCATTATTTGTCTTGCGGCAGGGAGACTGGACACTCGAGGAGGGTCTGCGCCACAAAACTTTTGTATTTGGTTGTCATCTCTGGTGAGTAGCATCACATGGCCATGCTTGCATGGTACATCAAAGTAAATGAAATGAAAGGTTATGACTTCATTCTGAGGGCTTGGGCGACTGGGAATTGATAACCAAGTACACTCTTTGGTTTGTCGATCAGATCCACGGACCGAGATTTTATTCGGCTTCGCCAGAGTAATAATACTTCCACATCCTGACAGTAAGGGATTATAGAAGCCATTAAAACATACAAATTGAGAACTACATAGCGATCGTTGATGGTTGACGGCATTTTTCTTGTAAGCTACAGAAGATCTTTCTTGCATATGATATGCATATGAAATGTAAATGGTGCCACGCATGCTCATAATCTTTTCCCAATAGTAGTAGGTGTAATGCTTGCCCAACAGATGAATGAATAAAAGTGGAAGGAAGGGAGGAGAGAAAAATGAGAAACAAACGAGCGAAGGAAAGACAGCAGATGAGAAGTGAGACTAATTAATATCACTTGGGCTTTCGTACTTGACAAAGCAACAAGTGATAACGGTGAAACTATAAACGGAGTTCTTAGCAAATGTGGTGTGGTCAGTTTAGCACATGTAATCAGACAAAGAAGAATGAGAAGAAATTTCGGTTGTACCTAGGTCATTAAAAGGACAGCCATACAGTTCCGCCTTAAGACACATGTGGTGGAAAGGAAAGCTCTGGTAACCAGTTGGAAATATTCGAATTCTTTTCGCTACAATGGACGGTTTCAAGATATTCTTCTTGATATCTTTGTAGTTCGAGTTTCCCTTGAACTCCTGTTGACGAAAGGACAGAGGTAGCAGGAGAATGAAATAAAACCCTAACGTAAGTATAAGTTAATTCTGCATGCAATTTTGATATTGATAATTTTGACATTGTCTAAATGCCAGCCTATTACAAAAACAAATAACTAAAACAAAAACACTGAAGACTGCTATCAAACCTTACAAGAAACGTGTAACGTAGCAACCTTAAAACTTACTGTGTATCCCGGTCTGGTGCTGTTTTTAGTGTTGTCCATGTAAGAAATCCAGTGGTTTCCGTCATATGTATACTGCAGTCTATAGCTTGACACAAATCCCATGTATTCGGTGCCAAGGTGATAACCCTTTTCAATAGAGACAAATTGCTTTCTAACCGTTAAAATTTCAACTGTTACATTTTAACTTGACATATCTTGATGTCAGCTAACTTTTTTCGGTGTCTGTTTTCCTTCCGAAAGGTAAAAAAAAAAGTAACTACTAGATTGAGTTTCAGTCGTTAGCTCGATGATTTTATAAAATCGACTTGGCATATAAACTAGGTGCTAGTTCATGGGAATTCAAAAACAATTTGGAAAGAGAATATCGCAATTTTCAATATTTTCCCACTGACTTTGAAAAGCAGTAGGAATATTGGCTCTTTTATGCAGAACTTGTAGGAAAATGAGAACCAATTCCGCCTCATATGTAGGTCCAATCGCACTTCGCGCTGTAGCTGTCGCCGGCAAGAGTTTCATTACCTAGACAGGGCAGGTTCTCCGCTAACTTCATTAACTTCTAATCAAAGTGAAAAATCTTGCCTTACCTGCGTTGTTATGGCAGTAATTTCGGTTAATTTAATCAGATCAATTTGAAGATATTCGTCAACTATCCTGTTAGGTGTTTGTGCCTGTGTTAAAGGGAGTAAACGTTCAGTTTTTAAGAAAAATAATTTTTGCGTATATTCTAGAAACCTTGTTAAAATAGAATGATCAATCGAATGCCACTCAGTGGTCAATGTTTTACCTGGCTACACCAGGAATAAGCATTCCTCACCCTCCCGTGCCTAGGAGAAAGGTGAAGCTGACCCTGACCAAGCTGAAGGGTGTAGTACGAGGACGCTGACAATTGAGAATTTTTTACTCTGCCGTCCTCTAGACCGATTGTTTCATTACATTCTGAAAGAAAAAAAGCGAAGTTTTATTTGGTAGTTTAAGCCTGAGTGAAATCCTTGTTGGGATGAATCATCGACTTTAATTATTGCGTTACCAGTTGTGTGAGTCAAGAATAACGCTTTGAACCGTCTGAGTTTTTGTACTGCCACTTTAAGCTCACGACTTCTTGCCTTGAAATAAATGTACATTTCATGACCTTTGGACACAATCACTGGCGGAATGTTCTGAATACAGTAGCGACCTGACGAAAAAAAAAACAACCTTACAGTCTTAAATTTACCATCTCAATTCATTTATAGACACAGTAGCAAGGGAGTAGCGAGTCATCGTATGGGAAATGATAACGGTATCATAAACGCCGTATGTGAATTTGTACCTGCTGTCACATAATAATAATAATAATAATAATAATAATAATAATAGTAATAATAATAATGATAATAATAATAATAATAGAATAATAATTTATCGACTTACATTGCGCAATTGTCAATGTAAAATTTCCAACTGGGTATCACAATGTTAAAAATTGAACTACAGTCAGACAATAAAGCTAAAAATTAAGACTCGACAAATAGACGGGCCAGCTAAGAAATGTAGAAACATAAATATAAAATATACACAAAAAGAATTGAAAAGCTTTTGCAAATAAAAAAGTCTTAAAGACTTCCTTAAACCTGTTTAAAAAAATTCAATATTTCTGATCAAACCCGGAAGATCGTTCCACAATTATGGAGTGGCTGCATGACAAGAACATTCACTCTGCATACCTATAAGCGGAGCTTCACTTGAATGTCCCTCCTTAAGTTCAATTGAGTCAACCAAACATTCCGAATTGATGCCGTTGATTCCAGTAAATTCCTGAAATCTTAGTGATATGTACCGGCCGACAGGCGCTTTTATCCGCCAAACACAGTCAGAAAACGCGGGAAAGGAGCTCGGGTAATTTGGAGATATGATCGAACCATTCTTTCCGGAAAAATCTCCACCACAGCCTGAAAAATACAATGACACAGGGTGCAATGAAATGTCATATGAAGACCAGAAGGATAAAGACATCAGAAGGATTCGGATACCATATGGACACCATCAAGTTTGAGACACTAACTGACACCTTAAGGATGAGATATCCGAAGGACTGGAAATCCATAAGGACACTCTATGGATTGGTATATCATGAGGATCGGAACGCCGTATGAACACGTGACGGATTGAGGGTCATGAGCATTTAGAAACCATATGAACACTCACATTGGGACAACATATAGACACCATAACGATTGGGCTGGACATTATGAGCATTTGGAAACCATAAAGACACTTGGATTGGGACAACATATGGACACTTTTAGAACTGGGACATCATAAGGATCGAAACGCGATAGGGACATCGTAAGGATTGGGAAATCACGACGAGTGGAAACCAGAGGGGACACTCTAACGATTGGAACACCATATGCACACCAATAGGATTGGTACATAATAAGGATTGAGATATCATGAAGACTAAGATAATAATAAGACGCTTGGAAGATTCCATACGCAGTATCTTTATGAAAGTTAATTAGAAGCTTTGTAAATGGGAGGATTTTCTTCGAATATCTTAGGTGATAAATAAGTAGGTAGTCACTCCACTGACGAAAACACTCCTTGGGTACTCACTTGGTGTGACAGAGGTTGTGTACGACAATCTGAAGCCCTTGAAGCGTCCCTCTCGATTTGTTGCGAAGCGCAGCCTCATCCGATTAGTTTTCGAAACAATCACGTTATGGATGGGTACGCAGAAACTAAGGACCATGGAAAATGATATATCTCCGTTAAATATGTGTAAAAGATTCATTGAATGTTTTAAACTAAATGAATACCTTGAACACGAGTGTAACACGAGAAAAATTATGGGAAAACAAGAAGCAAATAATCATAGATAAGAAAGGATCCTTGTGTTACTCGAGAATGTATACAATAATATGTGAAAAATTATTAGTAAAACAACATCAATTACGTGTACAAAGATAGCATCATTAGGTACCACAAAAAACTGTTCCACTAAACAAAATATCACAAACCTGTTTTAACAACTTTGCAATATTCTTAAAAGAATAATAGAGTCCTCCTGAAAAGTTGAGTTGATAGTGAAGATGAAGCTACTAATATTACTGAAGTGGGGAGTTGTGTTTTAGTTTATAGGAAAGACAATAAAAACGGATAGATAGCAAGGACCTATCTACATATTACGAACTCAGGAATTAGTTTCCACCTTCCAATCTCTGTCTCATTGAATTCTGGTCCATCCCATAATTGAAGGCGATCAGGACAAGAGCAGCTTCCTCCACACTTGGACTCTACTTCAAAATCATAAACTTCAAGGCGAATGAACTCGTCACGTGGTGCAGAGATAGTCCAATCGCATAGCATGGAGTTGGGATACGGATAATCCGGGTATCGGGGCGATGAAATTCGCCCTGAGAAGTCTGTGACGGAACCGCCGCAGCCTGGTAAAGATATAAATTTAGACTTAAAGCGTTCATATACAGAGCTAAAATCCTACCAGTATACCTGATGATTCAAGTTACTTCAAAGAGCTTCATTGCGATGTGTTTATCCTAGAAACAGTTATCGACATTTTCAATCAAGTAAAGAAAGATTTGTTCCGTCTTTTCACGAGCATAGTCAGCGTGGACAGGGAAGAATAATCTGAGTCTGCGCTCAAATCCTTTATCACTCGGCTAGAAAGAGCTCTATGATGACCTGGGCCAGTTCTTGGTTCATATGTGACACACGTCCTGTATACCACTCGGATCAAGACTGTTGACAGCGTCATTGGAAGAAATAACTTAAGAAGAATTTAAAGCTCGTTGACGAATTGAAGAAAGCTTTCATACTACGATCGAAATATTTTTTTAAAACTTAAAAGCCCAACTAACAAACAAATTTATTTATTTTGGCAATTAAAATACAACAATTTAATCTTTGTTCAGTTACAGCAAATATCCATCCTCAGACCTGACACATCCTTTTTCATGAGGCTTTCTTTGCTGAAAGATGCATTTTATGTGGATTCATAAAAGCCAACCAGTTTTACAGTGTTAGACATACCTCAGGAAACTTCTCAGCCCTATAAGTCCCCTGTTCAAATTACCTTTTTCCCTTTGGCTGGTGTAGGAGGCATGAAAACCTTTATAAGCGTCTCTCTTATCAGAAAAAAACCAAAGCCTCAAGTTGTTTGAACTCGATGTAATGACCTTCGGCGGGAGGCTGGCGTTACAAAAAGTACCTTAGGAAAAGACAGAACAACATATCTCGGCTAAGCTTGTCTGTAGTCTATGAAAGATACCATGACATCCACATAAATTATGAAACAGCGTTTTTCTCGATCTGTAGTACTGTGATAACCTGTCATTAACCTCTAAATTATTGCCAACACTATTAAAATGAACTTTTTTCTTCAGAGGTAGTATTTTTTTAACCGAATTGCATGGCAAAAAAAGTGTCTCATGTAAGATATCCATTCAGTCGGGATCTTATAAGCAACAAGGTAAGTCTGTTTTGCGTTTAATTCAAACAGGTTGAAAGTTGATAAACGGAGTCATTAAAGTTGTTATGGGGAAATCAGAGCCTAATTCACGCTCTTATCTCACTAAATTGCAATTGTCGAGTCATTTTAGGAAGAAAGAAACTGGTCAGTTTGTTGCAGTGCGGCCTAAATCAATCATAGTCACTGTTTCCTCGACCTAAAATATCCCAATTGAGAGGTTGTTAGTCAGGCTGTAAAAACTGTGCAGATATGCAAGTTTGCAAACCGGTTATAAAAGCGAGTAAAAGTAATAAAGAGTAAATTATTGGCTTTTACCAAGCAGTTGATCCGTAGACTTGCTTCCGTCCTTGACCTCTACCATGTCAATACAATTTCCTCCAAAGCTTTCCAACACAAATGTGTCGAAAGAGAGTAAAATAAATCGACCCGCTCGTACTTTAATGTTCCAAATGCATTGAACACCATTAGGGTATTTTCCGGGGAAATTCGGAGTTTGGAATGTGCCGCTGTTCTGTGTTAAGGTAAATGTGCAACCTGGGAAAATTAATCACAGGAAATAGAAGTGTCAACAACACAAGCACAGGGAAAATATTTAAGTCAAGTATGATATTCTGTGTAACCTCTTGTTCGTTTTTGATAATTGGAGCCCGTTTCTTTTGAATGATATTCTTTGTAGCTTCTTGTTCGTTTTGGATGAATGGAGCTCGTTTCTTTTCTTCTTGACACAGCTTTGATTAGAACTAAAACCCGATTCACACCTACATAGCAAGTTTTGTTAACCAGGTTTAACTGAATGAAAATAAAAAAAAAATGGATAACTGAAAAACTGGACTTTCCATAAGGTTTAAGTAGTCACTATGCACTAACTTGTAATTTTAATGGCTAATTTTGAGTTCACCAAACATCGGTTTAAGCAGCTTCCACGAAGAAACCAATTTAAACCGGTTCAAGCATTGAAAATAGCTTTGAACAGGTTTACTTTTTGGTGTGAATAGGCTATGTCTTTTTTCGTGGGTGCTGTGGGAATCTCTTTGTGCCCTTATACCATTTTTTCCCTGTGCCGTCGATATCGTAATCCCATGATACCCTGTGCCGTTAAGGCCGTAATCCCTTGTTTTCAAATTAAAAAGATGTTTGATATGGTTTATCATATATGGGGCAAAATTACTGAATTGTGATCGGTCAAGACAGAGGGCATTTTTTCTTAATTTTTGTAATTGCCCCAGGCAAAATTACTTGAAAAAGATTGGCTGAAAATCGCTTAGCAACGGCTGCCAAGGTAAAGAATTTCTGTTTGTTTTGTAACAATGGCGTCCCGTTTTTCGCGAGATCAGTAAGAAAACATTTTGCCCCTTATATTATAAACAAGTAATCACGCGGTTCCTCGTAAAATTAAGGATTAATATCACTTGTGTTTCCGGAAGTTGCAGAAATTGCCCGAGTCGCGCAGCGACTCGGGCAATTTCAGCAACTTCCGAAAACACGCGTGATATCAATCCTTAATTTTACTCGGCCCCATGCGATCACCTATACTTATCCAATCAATTACAACATTATGAACAAAAGATAGCTGTGCTAGGTTTGTAGTTTAGTTGACATGAACTTGTACAGCCAGATTTAGTTTTTCAAAGAAAAATGATGCGTGGATATCATGCGAACAAATAATTATCATTACCATTTAAAACTTTGGAACTTTCTTCTCATCCTATTTGTTTATTCAGTCCATTCAGTCGGACAGATAAAGAGTGAAGCGTTTGAAAATAATGATGAGATCATGATAGTGGTGATGATGGCAATACTGATAATGAATGATACTTTATCATTGGGCTTGTCTAAAGACACTTGAATTGCTATTGTAGAGCATGTGAGCAGGCACTCATTAACAGCGCTTTGGTGCGAGGTTTTTCTCGCCTGCGAGAAACTGTGAGGCCTTGAGCAATGCGAGCCGTCGAAAGGTCTATAAGGAGTGCCAGTTCCCCGGTAGAGCTCTCCTCGACTCGTCTCAAATCTTCCCGCGGGCGGGAAACACGCTTCTCGCAACGCTAATAATGAGAACTTACTCGCAGGCTTTTGAATTGCTATTTACGTTTAAAGTGCTTTGGCCACACTTATTCACCAACCCACAATAAAACGGTTTTTCCATATAATTAATACAATGACAAAAAGTAATCACAAAATGCGAGTAAAATGTAGGGTAACGTAAAAACTAGGTCAAACCTATTGAAGAATTGAGAATGCTGATTTTTTTTTTGGTAAATGTTCCTCTTAAAATCGTTGCAATTCATTACAGGTCTTAGAGTTCATTTTATTTCCTTCTTTCTGTTCGACTAGTTTCCAGTACGCAAGAGTTGTTATTTGCCGAATTTTCTGTTTGGGGATTTAAGAGAGAGTTTCATTAGTGCCGCTTTGCAGTTTTAAACTAAATTAGATTGTTAGTTGCATGTTGTGCGTTTGTCCGATAACACATTGGACCGTGATTCAGTCAAGCACTCAAGTTCTTATTAATGTGTTCTTTTTTTTTTTTTTTAATAAGCTGGAGATGAAAAAGAAAAACAAAATTTTCCTGCACGACAAGAAAGAGGGAAAGAGACAGATGTTTTTGAGTAAACGATACTAGTCTGCCCGATGAAAGCGCGATATAGAACACTGTAAAAAAATGATCTTCCATACGGCCTAAAATAGAGGAAACAGTTGGACTGTTTTTATTAATGCTTCATACAGTTCAGTACCGAAACGCTTCATTTTGTCTCAGAACAGAATTACAGACGCGATTTTTATTCAGTTAACATCAATAACTTTTCGACATTTCCTTATAATCTGCTCAAGAGCATTTGTTAGTCCCACTTCTTAGTAATCGCTCGTTGTAAGGCGCGCCAATATCTCCAAACTAAGGAAACTAACTTGATAAACCGGCAAAATTAGATCCAGTTTTAAGAAGTTAAATATTAAAGAAAATTAGTGGTGCTAAGTATTGAGACTGTTTATGAATGGAACTAACCTTGCCGCGTGGTTTCAGATGTTCCACAGAAAATCAGTAGGATGGTCAGTGAAAATGTATAACTCACGTACATCCAGTTGAATAGCATCGTTTCGTAGTATTAGGCAAGGACTTCTCAGATAAGCATTAGAAGTTGTGATAAAAGGACGGACAGATCGGGTTTGTTTCACAACAAGATCATATCACAGGGACCTAAACTAAAGTTATGCAAATTAGTTATGCCAATTGAATCCTACTCCTTTAGTTGTTAAATCAAATGGAGATGAAGAAATTTTTCCAATTAAATTATGTTTTGGTCAATAATGATGATATATGTTAATTTCACTTTATCGTGTGCTTTGTTTAAGAGTTTCAAAGCTTTTTATTGTTTAAAAAACAACAAATCAGATACGCTGACAAGTTTTACACTTCTGCCGTGGTAATGTTTGTCTGCCCGATTCTTACCAAAAAGCATCAGCACGCTATGTTGTAGGATGAATGAAAATGAAGAATAGAGGAGACAAAAGGGAAGAAAAACAACTCCCTATTGGCCAAAAAGCGTTGAAGTCCATTGTGGATGAGCAGAACATTTGAATATCGACTTGATCGCGAGTTTCTGTTTACTTACTATTGTGGAGGGAATCTAACTCTCGAAAGAAACATTTAATATCGGAATATAATGCGGCCAAGATGAAAGGCGCACGTTGTCAAACTTTGTAGGTTAGATTTTGGTAGCTCCTCATTGGTTCAATTTGGAGTGTAGAATAGAGGAGGCTGCGTAAGCTTAGCATATGGTTACTACAATTTTTTCTCTGTGTTATCACATAGCCACAAGCTTTATTCAGTGATGCAAAGCAAACAGATTTAGTTGAATTACTTCAATAATAGAACGCACGTGCCTTGCGAAAAGGCCCAGCTGTCCTGACACATGTTGTTTATTCATTTCTCTCCTACAACGGTAAATCAATACTTTTGAATAAGCGTGCATTTCAATTCAGCTAGTTCAGATTTAACCCACTTGTAATAAGAGTGATATTCTAATTTAAGGCTAGGTATCGAAAATGCCACGAAATCCTATGTAGAATGACGTAGGATTTAAGTTTGAGCATGATTTTCATGGCTTCATAGATGTGTCAAGCATAAATTATTGTCTAGCCTTTCAATTCTTTAGTCCTGTGTGATAATTCAAATATTTCTTTCAATGCCTCTATTTTTTTTCTTCCGCTTGTAGAAGTTAAATAACAGTATCTTATCTTGGCAGCTGGCGGGTGAGGAGAAATGCGCGTAATAAAGGTCAGCCACCTTGTCAATCTCTCCATCGCAAAAGGTATTTCTTATCAGGCCAGCGGAGTCAAGGAGATAGTAAAGCAATGCTTTGGTATAACGAACCGGCCAAGCTACATTGGCAATGGACTAATTTAGTTTAGGGCACCAGCTTTCCAGAGTCAGTCATTAAAAATAGTTCGTGTTGTAAGTTAGGCATTGCGCAGAGTTCCAGTCAAGCGAAGTGATTGTTAACATCATCATTTCCTGTGGCTTTTTTCTTTTTTTTTTTAATCAGTCTTGTTGTGAGGTTTTTGCTCGTCTCTCCAATGGAGGAGGTTCGACAGTCGGAGTACTTGAGCTCCCTGTTTGTTCTTCGTCTCGTCCTCGTCTTTGACGTTGATTAGCCACTGACATTGTCATATTGTAATGGTGGCTTTGTGGGCGATGTGGATATTGAAGGGTCGAATTGAAGGATACGCGAGATGGTTTCAGACATCTCCTAACACTCACAGACCTACTGCAACTTCTGAAACAAACGGCAGCCCAACTCTTACGACTACAGTGACTATGCCCTACATAAAAGACCATCTCGATAAACGTTCATCAAATTAGAAATACAGTATTATTGCTCGCCTCACGAACTAGTCTCTTCCGCTGTATAACGATTGCATACTGATACTGTTCTTCATGGGCCTGAAAAGTTTTCATCGAAGTGACTACCACTTCACTTTCATCACTGACCGTGGCAAATTGACCACACCTTTTTAAAGAGATTTGATCAAGTTATGTGACAAACGTATAAACCAATGTGCCGCCTTTTGTAAAAAAAAAGATTAGTCAAGTGTTGGCCCCCCTTAGGACAAAGTGGAGAAATTGGGTTTTGTGTATTTATATGGAGAGAATAGGTTTATGCCATAGAAACGTAGTAACGGATGATGTATTGGCAAATTGATTAATTTTAAGTAATTTGATTCCAAGATGCTAGTTTAAAATATTTTGAGACTCAGTGCTGTGTTCTCCAATTTAGTAAACAAATTATACTTTTACATACTGTAATGCTTTGCTATATCGACGAAAACAATATCTACAGGTCCTCTCTCTTTTTGAAATATTTTTAAAATTTAGAAGCTTTCCCTATGGCCTGCTGGCTCTGTAAAAACTTCAGGTTCATCAAACTGAGGAAGCTGTAAATTTCAACTGAGAAAATACCCTTCCCAATAACAAAGTCAGCCTCGTCTATCTAACAATTACATTTTGAGTTGTTTTTTCTTCTGTTTTTTTTTTCTTTGTCAGCTACATAATTGTACATATAACAGATAGTTATGGATAGTTCTCGAAGTTTTCATTTATCAAAACAATTTTCCTCAGACCATTTTGTAACTTGCGTGAATGTGAACATCTGAACATGTTTGACATGTAAAAAATAGTGATCTTCTTTAAAGACTATCTGCCTTTTTTTCCTTACATTGACTTTTTGCAAAAAGTAGTTCTTTGCTAAATCCGATCGCATGGGACGTGAAGTTTATTAACTGAGGAGATATGGTTACAAAAAAGCTTTCCAGAGCTTATCATGATATCTGCAGACAGAGGAGCAGCGGAGTTAGCGTCTTTAGTCAACTAAGAACAGTGATGGATTAAGAGTCAAATATTCAACTTCAGTGAAGCTTGGTGGCAAAAGACCTCGATGGCTGAAGGTAAAGTTCGAATAATTTGACAATGACCTCTATAATTTCCGTCAGAGGCTGAATGAGTACTCCAACAGTCCTCCTCATTTCACTGAAGGTTTAGCTAGTATTTCCATGTCAGGTTTTGGAGCAGGGCTTTTCTCCACCTGTTCTATAACTTGACTGTTATCATTCTGACAGATTTATTTAACGTTTCGAGAACAGGCTATTAACCAAGTGACGATCTGTGTATCATAAAAATGTTACTCTGTTTCTGTCGTTCAAGCGGGTTACCACCGCGCCCAACTTATTGATCGACATTCAGCACTACAAACGTCACAAAAGGAAGATTCCGACCGCACTCCATTCACTCTCACATTTCACCCTCTCAACCACTCAGTCAAATCCATCATTCTTAAAAACTTTAAATTACTTCAAAACGATCCAGAGACAAGCACTATATTTTCGCAGCCTCCGCTCATTTCATTCAAACGCGACAAAAACATAGGCAATTTTTGGTCAGAAGTTCTTTTCAGACTGATGACCAACCAGGCACTTTTAAATGCACTCTTGCACGATGCAAAACGTGTCCTTTCATTCACAACACTGATAAAATATCGGGACCCAAACGATCCATTAAGATCACCGATCACTTCACGTGCACCTCCGCCAATGTAATCTATTGCATAACTTGCACTTATTGCAAAAAGATATACATCGGCGAAACAGGCAGAAGACTAGGTGACCGATTCCGAGAACACCTTCGCGACGTTGAAAAGAGTGACAAGGACACATCGAAACCAGTCGCTAGACACTTCAATTTACCTAATCATTCTAAGCAACATATGGCAATCTGCGGTTTTTCCTTACACTTAGGTAGCACGGAAAGCCGTAAAACTCTTGAACAAGAGCTCATCTTTCAAACCGGCAGTCTAAATCCCACAGGGATCAACGAACGCTTTTCATTCCACTAATTTATTCGTGTTTTTCTCGTTGTCATGTTCCCACCAGTAACGTAGCTCCATTTTCTGCCTTTAAAAGCACACACAACCCACAATTCCTCTATTCGCTCCGAAGAAGGGCTAACGCTCGAAACGTCAGCTTTTGTAATCGTTACGGTGGCCAATTTACCATTTCAACTTTGTTGATATATTCAAATTATTTCGTTACCCCCACCGACGCAGCCCCAAACGGTTTCTTCAGAAACTATCAGCCTTTTATCATAAAAATGATTCTTCACACCATTTCCCTAGATTTAAAAAGCTGACGACCCGTAAAAACGTACGGTTGAAAACTTCCCAAACTGCTTTCTTGCTGAAATCTGATTCTATAGGAACTGAAGAAACTTGTAGTAATCAGCTTTCCAAGTATAATTCAATTTGGGAAATCTCTTCCGCCTTTTATTTGAGGTCTCTAATGGTGCATCTCATTCAACCGACGCCAGAAGAACTCAGTGCAAGTTAGATGCTACTTGTGTGAATAACAGGATCATACGATTGATCAGATTATTTTTATAACCCTTGAGTAACTATTAAAATGTTTACCGAACGAAAAGAAACAATTCCAATTTCAAGTTTAAGTCATCAGATAATCTGGAATGACTAATTCTCGAAATAGAAATGGAAGAACTAGCCTCAATCAATTGGCGAATATAATATATTTCATGCGCTAAAAGCTTTTGAAAAACGTTTTTACAGTCGTCCATTTATATTAATGGCTAGGTAAAGATGTAGTGGCAATATCTTTAATGACACTGATGGATTAATTCAACTAGAAATGAGTCAGGTGCTGCATGTTCGTGTCTTGATATCGCTTTCGTGTTCATTTAGAAACTCAGCACCCTTTCATTGTATCAGGTCCTCCCAAAGGATTTCTCACTTTCCAAGAAACGTAAGTAGAAGAAAGTAATTGACTATAGTTCCGGAGATGAAAAAATCAGTTTTTTTTATTGGCATGGAAAGGCGTTTTTGTTCGTAGATTTTATTTTATTGACAACTTAGCGAAAAGCCGCGCAAGATAAAAGTGGTTTTTCGAGGAATACATGTCATCTGGATCGAGAGCAGATAAATTTCTTTAGCATTTTAGTACTTCCAGTAGCTAACAGATTTACTGCAAAGCCTATGTGACAATTTCGTTAAAATAGCCTCTTCAAATGATAATTTAGGAAAGAATGATCGAGTCGGTGAATCTTCTGTCGTCGATTATCTAATAGAAGAAGCCTGATAGTTATCACATGCACTATGACTTGTTTTTGAAGTTTCATATCCTCACTTGAGCTTTCCCTAGCTCGGAGACACATTTTTTTCCTCGCAAACAACGTCCTATCATCTCAAAGTTAAAATCATATTTTATTCCAATCTAACTTTTTTGTGAGTCATCCGTTTTTCATAAAAATTCAAAATCATTTTCAATCCTGATTTAAAAAATAATAAAGTTGATGATTTCTATACACATTCAACATTATCAATCGGTCCACTGAGTCATAAGTGAATAATAAAAAGCATTTTTCACATACATGTCACTCAAATAACTGAATAACCCAATTATTCTTTTTGGTTTCAAACTTTTCTGGAGGCGTTTAACGAAAAAATGGGTGGCCAGTGTCTGGCTCAGCAGGGATTTAGCATTTGGACCAAACAACCATGTCTCCTCATGTCTGAATTACTTACGAAAGAGCCATTCAGTTTTTCCATGTTTGGTAGTTTTGATTAAACCAGTGATGATTACTGTGTGAACCCAGATTGATTTGTTTGTATGCAGCTGCTTTAGTTCTATGCGTGATTCAGGAGTGAAGATTAAGGTGAGTTTCTTTTGGACTTTTTTTTTTCACAACTCAATCACACAATCTGATTGCGCTTTTACCGAACTTATCGTCGCTGTAGCGTCTTCTCCCAGCTATATTTCACTCGAAAAATTGATGGTCAATACTGAAGCTGGACCTAGCCGTAAATTTCAAATCAGTGCAACGACTTCATTGGTGCACTTCAAAATACGCCCTTCAATAAGATTCAATCTCCAGGTTCACCCTATGCTGATATAGGCAGCCTTAGATCGCAACAAAACTATATTTTGATAGGATTCACCATGAAGGATGTGTCAGCTGTAGATTATAGAAGCTTCGAAATTTAAGTTTTCATTGTGAAAACAGAGGCCCATAAAAAAGGCCTTGGCCGTCTCACCGGAATAGGATTACTGGGAAAAAAGGGCGATGATCTCGAAAATTCATATTCATTGAAAAACAAAGCAAAATAAAACGAAATGAAAAGATGAAGAACAAAAACAAGAAAAAAAAACAATATAAATAAAAAAAAAAAGAAAAAGAAGCGCGCGATGCTAAATGTTATTGGACTTTCCTTGTACCTGTTGCTGAGACGTTTTTAGACACAAGGTTTAATGTTTGTAACATTTTATAAAGGGAAGGCTGTAACTGAACTAGGTAACTACTTCAGTGAGAGGCAGAGGCAATAAAAATAATTCCTTTTTCGTCCTCTATCCGCGAATTCGGAACTTTTGGAAGTCTAATAGATTAATAAGGGTCATTAATAATTCATAACTTGAAGCTAAATTTGCCTTTTGGCAATAAAAAAAATAAAGAAAATAATTACGACTAATTTTTTTTGGTATGAAAAGGCATTCAACCACGGATATATTAGTATTTTGTATAACTTAGCTTAAGGGGGGGGGGGGTGTTACACAAGTAACGACAGGTCTCAGTTATTTCCCGACTCATTACACTTGAACTCAAGCCAAATGAACGAATGTTGTGACAATCATGTAGCGAGTTATTTCAAAAGACGCTACTTTGACCGTTTAAAGCAAGAAAATTACTCTGAGATTTTTGAAAAATAAAAGCGGCAATAAAATCTGTTCTGCCATTTGCTCCTTTTTAATAACTCTAAAAGATTTATTCAGCACTTCATCACCTGATTAACACGAAACTTTCCATCTGCTACTTTCTGTGACCAAATTAGGCAAAGGAAAAATGATATCATCTTTGAAGATATTGCTTTTGAAAAAATTAGGATATGCTTAATGCACTTTTGCGTTGCTAAATGGTATCGGCGGCAAAGGTATGGGGCTGTCTGGTACTTTGAAACATTAATTTTAATCGCCTTTCTGCCGCTATCGGAAAACTCGCAATTGTATTTTTGCTGTAAGTATTTAAGAACTTCAAACAGCTTAGAAATGCTGTATTAGTAAGTGGCGTTATCGTGTTCCTGAACATAATCGTTACAAATCAATTGTAGTTTTGAATCAGTGTCTCAATGGAGTTGACATTAGATACTCAAACGTTAAAAAAAGATCATATAAAATATGCATTTAAATATACATTAAAAAAAACTCTCAACCGTCAATCTCATAGAAAGAAAATTTGAACTGTTTGGCACTAGTCAACCCAGGAATTCCGCTGCCTTTAATAGTCGATAAGTCACAATAACACCTTGCTATGAAGAAGTTTGTAGAATAGGCATCCATCTTAGTCGGGTCAGAAGTGGTGAGCGCCGGCTCTGGTTGGACAGAAAAGCACCAATCGGCACATAGAAGGACCTTAATTTGCTTTTTGTGTTCTTATACGATATTCACTTTAGGCTGGCGCATTCGTCGAGCATGCTTGTCTTCGATCTCTGTTTCACAGCCCAAAAGCGTAGAAGATCAACTGTAATCTTCTCAAAGACATCGTTAAGTACTTTAGTGAAGGGATTGATCGAAGGAAGGTGACAGTAGCGTGCGCTTTTGTGGTAAGTTGTGTTAGATCAGGTCAACATCAGATCAGTTGTAGCCTGTGTGTAATCAATACAGTTCCTCTCGAAGAGGAATATAATGGTTAGACCAAGCGAATGAAAAGTGCGGGAAACGTATGTTTTTCTCATGTAAGCTTCCTGCGTTAACATTAGAAAACTAGCAAACCGAACTGGTCTTGCTTCTTGTCAATTGGTAGGGTGATGCAAAATATTTTCTTACTTCCAATTACAAGCCTGCGCTCCTGCAGCTTTTAAATGAGGGCCGTTCTACAAGTCGTTCTCAGTTTTCGTATAGTTTATCGACGGTCTTGGCATCACGGCTAAATGTCTTGAGGTCTCTTCGGAGCAGTGGGTTTTTTTCCTTTCTTTTCTTTAGCACAAATAGGTTCCTCTAAGTCTACTACTACTGAACAAAAGTCTGGATAATTCCATTAATTTCGTTCCATGATAAACAAATCCTGTCATAAAAACTGTTTCCTGTTTTTCCTAATTAACAAATGAACACTAATATCCGTGCAAATGTTCTTATACGCATCATGTTGCACCTAAATATCAGTTGGCTTAAGGACAACAGTTAATGCCGTGAAGAAACACCCCTGAGTTGATCTGGGCCACGGGTTTATTGACAGGCTAACAATCTGTAACTAGTATGTTTGCAGTAAAATGCGACGTTTCAAAATAAACGAAAATGTCTCTAACACAACTTTGAAAACATCTTTTGAACAACTGCTAATTTCAGCATCTAGGCCATGCCATGGCGGGTATTTGATAGATGACGACTGAAAAAGTAAAAAAAGGGAAGATTCTGTGATCACGCTGGAGGAGCAGTAATGAACGAAAGTACTTCATTATCATATTCACGGTTGAAAATTTTTGTGCCTCGTCAATTCACTCGATGAAATGATTTCTAATTATTTCGAAGGCCACACTTATGACTAGAAAGTTTTGACTAGAGTTTTGGCCAGTCACGACTCGCGAAATTCACCTCCTATGAAATCTTCAATCGCACACCATGATTCTCTTGTCACGTGGGGAGTTGATTGTTTAGTTGACAGGTATTTGCATAGCAATGTTCCTCTTTATCATCGGACTGAGAACACTACAGCCATCTGGTGGCCAGTCGTCCATTGAAAACTGAGAAAGGCACATTTCATAGTCCCATGAGAACGTAAGTTAATAGAAACTTAATAATAACTCGTAATATATAGCATAATGACACCTTGCGTGGCCAAAACTGGGAAATTTTATGATTTCTTTATTTATGTCATGGGCTAAATCCTGGCCATCCGCCATAGTCGAGATAATGGTCATGAACGTATGCTGCCAACTTTAAATTCAACCTCATCAAGAGCCATGACAAAATATGATGTTACATCTAATGAAACTGTGGTTAACTGATTCCCTTCGGGTACGCTTCAAGTTCCCTCTTGGACGATTTGCACACTTTCAAGTTATGTTCGTGGCTTTGAGTATGTGAGTTTGATAAGCGTAATGCTGTTTAACATATTTCAGACATGAATTTTACAATCGTTTCATTCGAGAGAGCTGTTGTACATCTAATCAATAATCGAATTACGTCGTTTTAAAGATGCTATTAAACAGCGGGCCATCGACGGGCCGTGCTTGTTATTTCAATATCCAGCAAAGCTGAAACAACCACAGGGAGGTTGTTATCAACACATTATTGCAGTTTTTATCTTATTTCTTTATGGAGGCTGACAACACCTTATGATGCTATTTACGCGTCCAAAAGCTAGTAGGACCAATATATCATATTCACAGATATTTATATTTTGTTCAGGTTATTGTTACTTTCTAAAACTCAGTTTTATACACTGTAACATAAGCTATTCTACGAATGATGCACGATCCTCGCAGTAGAGAGCGCTATTTATGCAATAGCGCTCTCTACTGCGAGGATCGTGCATCATTCGTATCTATAACCGCAGTTCAAAATATATGAACTTCATATATTCACCGTATAAGCTATTCTATCATAATTTTTTCTAAGCAAGAGGATGACAGGAATTTACATGATGAATTGATATAAAAAACATGCGGTCTCCTCTGGCGTGTGTACTCCGGCTATGCTAACTTTCGGTAAAATACAAACAGGTACGTAGAAAATCAACATGCTGGTTGTTACAGCATGGTATGATCATCATACGCGCTTCTTCAAGTGAATTGCCCAAAAAGAAAAAAAAGACAAGAAAACAAGCAGAAAAAAGCTTATTGTAGAGTACTAGCTCACGATTAAATCACCATGGTTGTAGACTCTGAAGGAATGCTTCTTGAGTCGATAAAGAAAATGATTAGTTTTTAATTAGATTGTTGTCCTGTGCCGTGGGCGCAGAACTAGATATTGGTTAAAGTAGATAAACGCTGTCGCACACTTTGAGGGGAACTGCAAAACAACACGAATCACTATTAATTCAGCTCTTATTTTTACACATTGAGCTCTAGTGAGGTGAAATAAATGATATTTCGCTGTACAAAGAGAATTAAGGTCGAATTAGGTTTTAGAATTTTTCATACTGCCAACAGATGAGAATTCTTGAAAATCCTTATTCTCAGTTCTTCGCTCGCACGCGATGATCTAAATATGTAAGCTACCACACCTTGATATATATAAAAAATAATTAAAACTTCTTTTAATAAAATCACAAAACAGTCGAAAACTTTAAGGCTGATTCTGACAACTGCAAGTATTTCATTACCGTACTTGATCACACGAGATTACTCCGCAAAAAATGGGATGCTAAAAAAAAAAAAAATCGATGAAAAAGCTAAAGAAAGCCGCATTCTCGCTTCGATCTAGCCGCAGACCGCAGGGGATAAGCCGCATATGACAAAACTTCTCTGGACCATTTCAAACTTTCTTCCATCCATTCTTCTTGTCGACGGTGACTAAAAAATTGCAATATAAGGAATGTGCAGGAGACATCTGCTTGTGGACCGTCGCTTCTTGCAAAGTCGGTCTTTATTCTGCGGTGATTGAGGGATCCCCAGGTTTTTCCTCTCGCTAAGGGCAACGGAACTCTTTGGAAAGCATGTTACATTAGCGGCATTGCAGTTATGAAAATTTTCAAATAAGGCTATAAGGTAATAATTTTCATTTGCAAGAAGGGTGTGAAACGTCTAGAACAGACCATTCAATGTGCATTACATGAGCGGATATAATTATTTTCGAATAACAGAATTTCTAACGGTTTGAAATTCCAATTAAACGATCTCTCTTTAAATGGGCAAAAAACGCAGATGGGGCGTGGAATGTAAAAGCCTAGTACCTTCTCTAGTTAACCAATCAGTAGAACGGCTAGCCATCCCTCAACCCCCATCAGTTTACAGAAATTCAAATACTGTGGTTTTCAAATAACAATGCCTTTACCCTAAGATTCAGTTTCCAAGTTAACGTCGAGAAGTGTTTCCGGAATGTGCAAAAATGACCTTTCATGAGCGTGAAAAGAACACCTTTTCAGTCTGAGATATATCATCTCTATTCTTCCGCAGAAAATGAATGTCAGACTTGCGTTGAAAATATTTAACCCCCAGAAAAAGAACTTGTAAAGGTAGGAGGTAAACCCTACATGGAGCCTGATTCAAACTCTACCTCGTTCATTTTTCGAAGCTATCATGTTTCCATTACATGTATCATCTGTTGAAATGAATATGCCAATAGGATTCGATGTTTGCGAAGAAAAGCTTTTTATTTCATTTTGACAGAAGCTGCGCAAATAAAGTCCTTTCATTTTGATTAAAGAAGTACTCGGAACCAGTTCTCCAATACAGTCTTCATACCTCATTGACTTCGTAGGTAAAATTGGTAGAGAATCAAAGAACAGCATTATGTTGAATATAGGATATCACAATTTCGCGTGTAGCGAGCGCTTGCTTTTGTTCCCCTACCGTTACTCGGTTACTTGGCAGTTTTATTCAGATATTCTTTTGTCAAAGAGCAAAAACTGCGAGTAATTGACCATGGAGACTGTAGAGGGGTTGATAGAGCTTTGCGAGAAATAGAAAAATAACGGCAGGTAAAGTTACAGCAAATTCTGGTGGGACTTTATTTATTTATTGTTAGACTTGATGCACATTCTGCGTCAAGTCATCTAGCCGCGCATTGTTTTCTTGAATTTGTGGTAATCATGCATTGAAGTGATTACATGACCTTTCCTCTTCGGTTGAAAAATTAAGTAATTTAGTCTGCGGTTTTTACGGTCACAGGATATCTATCGTTATTCAGGCTGTGAGCGTTACAAGCCTGTATTCAATCTAGCCAGGTACATATGTCATTTTCTTGTGGCAACGTTGAGGACCTTTAAGAAAGGTGGAAAGTTCGCGGTGACGGCTGAAGTTCTTCAGATGGTGTCGAGCTCATAAGATCGACGCAGACGCAGACACAGTTTAAGAAATAAACCGAGGATGCAACGATGTCGAGAATGTTGTTTGCTGTAATAATACGTTAAATGCCTGTCGGCCCAACAGGCATTAAATCATTGGATGATTCAACGAGCTTGTCAAATATATAAACTTCAGGCTTGGCTTGAATTTTTTAGGCACGGAAGTCATAAAAACCAGTAGAATTTCAGGGATAAACAGTAAAAACTTTAAAAATAATTCGCTTAATAGCCCGCAATGAGCACCCTACGGACCGTAGCAAGTAACATGAAAAATTCTTATTCCAAAATTTGATTATTTTAACAGGAAAGGTAAAGTGCGGTCGATAGAGAAGAGCGCAAAAGTTTGAGCTGTTATCATCAAGTGATTCCAAGATGTCGCAGAGCGGTGGAGTAAAGGGACAAAACTTTTCACTTTCTGCAAATATGTCGATTGAAAATGATGAAACAGGACTCCTTTACGAAGTTCTTCCCTTCGCTATCATTATCATCATAGTAAATGGCGCTGTTTTCTTCCTGTTTGTGAAAAGCAAGCGGCTTCGGAGTCCTAGTAACTGCCTTCTCCTGAGTTTAGCTGTTTGCGATTTCACGAATGGCTTCGTATGCATCCCTCTGTTCTTAGTAGTTGCACTAGGAGTAACACAAAATCCGCACATTGGGAGCTTTAACTACCTATTAAACAACTGCGTGGCCATTTCAGCTGCCTATCATATTCTTGCAATCACGTTAGAGAGATATTACAGTATTAAGAGGCCTTTTGTTCATCGTCAACTGACAAAAAGGTCGATTCTTAAAGTCGCTTTACTGGTATGGGTTGTGGCACTCCTGATTGGATTTATGCCGTATGCTTGGGACTCACTGCGCCTTACGCACTCAGTCTCTTTCAAGAAGATAAAGGTTGGCTATGTAGCCTTCTGTTTGACTTTCGTCTTTCTGATTCCATGTATCCTGATTGTTACTTTCCAAACTATCATGTTAAAATCTATAGCAAAAAGTGGCAGACAGGGGCTGACTGCTACCAAGGCTGCTCAGCGGAAAGCAAAGAACGACAAGAAATGCCTCATCATCTTCGGTCTAATGGCGATTATATACGTAGTTTGTTGGTTGCCATGGTTCATTCTCTATCTGTATCTTTCTTTCTGGTTTGTCAGTGCGGAAACTACACTGGAAAAGATATCTCGCTGGGTCGTTATTTTTAGGTATACGACCTCAGTCGTCAATCCTTTGCTGTACACATTTTTTAAGAGAGACTTCCTTATGGCTTTCAAACTGATAATCCTGAAACGGAGACCTACCTCGTCAGCGAGCTTTACATGCATAAGCAATAAAGCTGATCCGCAGCAAAGGAAGTTAATAGCTACGTCGAATGGCAAGAAACATAGCGAGAAGATTGAGTTGGAAACTGTTGTGTGAATAGATGAAAAACTGAAAATACGACAGCAGCTGGATATGGAATAGATATTAAAAAAATGTATAAATGTTGTGCCGCATAGCACTATGAACACAAATGGTGGAACAGAGAATTAACTCTGAAGCGTAAATTAAAGTGCTAAGTGAAACCCACGAAAAACCCACTGGGCGTTAGCCCTAGTAAAGGGTATTAGGGAACCTAATACCCTTTAGAAGGGCTAACTATACCAAAAAACGGTTGGATATTTTATTGACTCTCAGACTCTTGTCTCGGAGGTAAATAGTACCAATCAGCACATGCGAAAATCCCTGTCTACCTGTATGATATATAAAATTAATGACATTGCTGAGCGTGGATACGAAATTTACCCACAGTGTTGATAACATCTCTCACGAGTGAGCGAAGCGAATAAGTGAGAGATAAGATAGTTTCATTCTTTATATAGATATTGATCTATCAGACAGATTATTTGATGTAGAAGTATATCTAGAGGCAATTAGACATCTATCATATATCATCTATCATCTATCATATAGATATTTGACAACTTTGGAACACATTTTAAGAGCATCGTATGTTGAATACAGCGATGACCTTCACTTTTACTCTACTCGCACAAAATTTACTTTAATTTTCGACCTAAAACTAAAACAATTAGGCATCACCAGATGTTTTTCCTCCAACAAAAAGGTATATTCGGCTTTATCAACGTCTATGACTGTATTAAAACCCCTTGTATTTAGTAAAACCGCCCAAGTTGATAAATTGGGTTACCATAACAACATTGATAACTTCACGTGTGAAGATATAGATCAGAGCGCAGAGAGGTTGAGCGATGCGGAATCGAGCAGTCCGCTCATCGAGCAATGTGTGATGGGGGGTAGGACTGACACGAGCACTCTCTCTGCGCTTCCGGTAAGTTAAAAATCAGCAGCAGAATTTCCCTCTCGACGAACCGGAAATCTCTTTTTCTTTCTGCAAAGATTTTCCAATAATGCGTCATGATTAAGCAAGTCTCTGACGTGCTTGTCACGCTGCTCAGTGCGTTGATGCCTGCATCAAAATTTATCAATATTTCCTTGCACAAGTGGCTAAGAGTTTACTTTACGTATGATGCACGATCCTCGCAGTAGATAGCGCTATTTATGCAATAGCGAAAATCAGACCTGAAAAAAATCAGGCCTGTACGGGACTCGAACCACTGACCTCTGCGTTACTAGTGCAGCGCTCTCCCAATTGAGCTAACAAGCCAACTGGGAGCAGGCCGTTAAGTTGATTCGTAATAAACCCGTGAAAGTGATAAATCAGATACAATGAATATATGAAGTTCATATATTTTTGAACTGCGGTATTAGATACGTATGATGCACGATCCTCGCAGTAGATAGCGCTATTTATGCAATATATGAAATATATGAACTTCATATATTCATTGTATCTGATTTATCACTTTCACGGGTTTATTACGAATCAACTTAACGGCCTGCTCCCAGTTGGCTTGTTAGCTCAATTGGTAGAGCGCTGCACTAGTAACGCAGTTTACTTTAGTTTGAAGTTGTCCAATTTTTGCTTTCGCCTCGAATCCTGACCCTGTTGTCGTATATCAGGAATAGCGATTGTTTCCTGCCTTTTAAAAGTGACCGAACAAAGGTAAGTCCTCGTAGATTAATCTTCGGCTGAAGTGAATTATACTTTCCTTAAAATCACGGACTGTTTTTTTTTAACCCGTCGTGATATTCCTGTAACTTGAGATTTACTGTTGTTCATTCTAAAGAGTACAAGCGCTCTGTGACAGATACTTATAGAACAAATGTTTCAGAGTTTTCTTGGAAGTCTTATAAATCTTTTCAAATATTCAAACCATGCTCCCCTCTATCTGCCAACCTATCAACAACGAACCTCGATGGCGGCATATCAAAATTGGTAGAAAAGATAGATCCTAGCCGAACAATTCTTTTAGCTCATCCAAGCCGAACTTGCGACCATTTTCAGAAAAAGCCAATGTTTGTTCGAAGTCGGTCCCAGTCGACTGCATAACACCTTTTTGCTCGGATCCGCTCGTTTCACCGCCCAACCTCTCTCCGCCTTCGTATGGATGGCACGTTCACTTCACAAGATATCATGTTTTCGAAACAGGATATATTCCGGCATTCCATCAATACTATAAGTATATCATGCAAAGGCAAAGCGACTTAGCAAAAATCTCTCTCACTTTCGTAATCCTCTTAAGTGATTCCAAATGTTTCGAGTGGTTTGTGATAATCGTTGGATTTGGCAAAGAAAAAAGACGATCATGTGTTCATAGTTATATTAGGTTTTACCAAGTGAGCCATTGTAAACCAATTCAGTCAGTCAAAGCAGGATACGCTCCTCACCCATGAAGTGTTCTGGATCTGACTTCAAAAGTTCCTCGCCTAGGCCCACCTCTCTAGTCCATCCAATAAGTATCGCTTTTACAATGAAGAGCATATGAAGTACTGCCCAGAGGCTTGGATACCAAGGGAACTCCCATAGATCAATTTTAACGGCCCGCTTGAAAGATCAATACAGCAACAGCAGTGATGAATCACAATCTGTGTTTCCAACACAAATTCAAACTAAATGATCAGGGGTAGAACACGTTTCTGTTTGATACTTTCGCTGTTTGTACCGGTGTTAGGCAGTTCACAAATGCACAGCTCGAAGTGAGTAATAGTATCTTTTATCCTCAAGAGAGAATGGAACCACACAGTAAATAGTACGTATATTTTACTTTCAGATACGTTTCATTATGTGAAATAATGTAACGTATATTATATGTAAGTTATGACAGTCTTATATAAGAACGATCCTTCGCAGTAAAGCACTATTTGAGCAATAGTGGAAATCAGACCTGAAAAAAATTTCAGGCCTGTACGGGATTCGAACCACTGACCTCTGCGATACTAGTGCAGCGCTCTACCAATTGAGCTAACAAGCCAACTGGGAGCAGGCCATCAAATTAATTCGATATAAACCCGTAGATGATAAATCGAACAACAACAAACATATGAAACATATGAGTGAACTGCGGTTACGAGACGTATATAAGAACGATCCTTCGCAGTAAAGCACTATTTGAGCAATAGTGGAAATCAGACCTGAAAAAAATTTCAGGCCTGTACGGGATTCGAACCACTGACCTCTGCGATACTAGTGCAGCGCTCTACCAATTGAGCTAACAAGCCAACTGGGAGCAGGCCATCAAAACTATTATCCATATTCGGTAACTTTGAGTGAAAATCAGAAATTGAAGCTAGCAAAGGCGTTTAGAGATTAGTCAGCTATTACATTGAGACTGTAGGTCAATGAATTGAGTGGGCACGATGAGTTGATGCTTTCAAAGACGTAGATAAAAAAGATTAAAAAAGCAGTGGCAGAAGGAAAAGGTGTCGACATAAAAAAAAAAAGTAAGACGCTGATCAGACGTGTGATAAAAGAGAGAGGCTCCCATTTTTGGTAGTTTAATAGCTTTTGTACCAAAAGTGCTTCCCATGGCCACAAAAGCTGTCTCAAAGGTACTGCCTGGTATTGCCACAGGTGCATTGAATAGTTCAGGCAACTTTGGTGTGGACAAGAAACTTGGGTAGGGACAGACAGGGGGCTTTTTGAATCTGCAGAGTAAGATAGATAAATTCATTCAATATAAAAGCATACTGAATAAAAAACAGAATGAACAGATTCTATCTGCATCACATAATGGTGGTGACCTGGTGATCAAACCGACGAAGACACAATCTGGTGAATTCTTTGGAGCTCTTTTTTAGCCCGAATCGGTGCTCCTCTTTAATTAAATGCTCCGACAGGAAAAGGTAGAACAGATTACGCAGAAGCACACCGAGAGCGCCTCATGTTTAACCACCACCTGATGGTGGAGGCATACAGAATAGAATGTATGCAGAATTGATGAGACTACCCCCATTTATCGGCAGTTGGGATAAGAAAACTTTTAGAAGAGGTGCAGGGATGTAAAAAAAAAAAAAAAAAAGAAAAGACCTCCAACAAAAAAAGGGAAAAGGGTTACTGCTTGGCAAAACAGTCCTCTGGGTGCCATTTTGTAGATAAAGCAACTGACTATTAAACTTTGGCCTATTAAACTGGATAAAGTGCATGAAATTGAAGAATGTCAATAAGGTGCGTTCAAGAGATGAGTTATCGAAAGTACTAATCAAAAAGGGCTATTATGTGATCAATCTGGATGATAAACTTGGTCCAGGCACACATTTGTTAGCTATGAATATCAAGCCTAACATAATCGAATATTTTGATAGCTTTGATCTAAATTTGTTCAATAGAAGTGGTTCAATTGTCAAATAAATTAGGATTAAGTTATGTATAAACAGCACGCAGTATCAAGACTTTATGAGCGTATTATGTGGTTATTATTGTTTGTACTTTATCGATGAGGGCAGCAGAGGGAGATCATATTATGACATCATCAAAGTGTTTTCACACACTAATATACAGTACAATGAGAGATTCATAATGAAACAATTTTCTGTCTGAAAAATTTTGTTATCAGTTAGTATATATGGGTTGGTACCATGGAATTCCAAATTCAGAAAGTAATAGCGGAAGCAGTGATAGTAGTAACCAAGACCTTCAATCCCAAAACGGATACCAGGACCTTTAAGCCCTGTAGGACCTCAAGGAATACAAGGCGGAAAGGGTGATAAAGGTTACCTAGGAATGCAAGAGCCACAAGGTGAAAAGGCGAAATAGGTGAAGAGAAATACAAAGGCCAATGTCAAGTGTTGTTGATATGGAGGTTTTAGGATAAATAACCTTGGAACAGCTCAATTCAACAACGATGCTGTCACATTCGGCCAGATGAAAGGTGAGGCAGATGGGATGGTTGATTTTAATAATCTATTACAATAAACAATGAGCGGTCAATTATTGGTACCTGATTATAACAGCAGGGATTTCAGTGACAAAGATGGAGTTTATAAAAAATATGTCGACAACAAAGCATTCTCCATTCAGCAATGGGTTAGATATGAAAGGAGCAAAGACAACAAATGTTGGAACCACGACCGATAGTGCTGATACTGTGACCAAAAACTATATCCACACACAAGTTGGTATATTAGTGAAAGCTGACGATGGTTAATTGATGACTGGTGATCTTGATATGAACGATCACAAGATAGTATATGTTGATACACCAATAAATAGCAACGATGTTACGAATAAGGCGTATTTCGATTCGGCTATTAGTAATAATAGGGATACTATCAAAGCCGAGTATGAAAAATACGTTGAGGACCGATTAAATCATTCGGTGACATATACTGACATGAGCAACAAACTAGAATATCATGTAGGTCGGTTCAGTGACGAAGATGGCGTGAGCGGTGTAGGATTTGTGAACACTTTCATAAATGTTACCAAAGTGTAAGAGAATTAAAGTTTCATCTTGACACGGATAAAGGGTATTACAGCAATCGAATTGCTGTGAATCGGTGTGAACAGGCATCAACTGGCGACAAGTGAATACAGTATTGCATTAGGGAAAGCGCTGCAGTCGATAAAATTGAGGTTGAAATTTCTGCAACCGGTTCTGTTGAAACAGTCAGCAGATATAGCGCTAATGTATTTGAAAAAGAAGAAAGAGCGATCGTGCATGTACATAAGTATAACAACTCAACACCCAACTATCTGATGTTCGATATAACAATGAGTAACAAAAGCGGTGTTTCAGAATCTTACTGTTTATGTTACTCTCAGAATCTTACTGTTTATGTTGTTGTTTGTGAGTGAGGAATTGAAAATACAAAATGCCGTCAATGATGACAATCCGGTGACTAAAAAGGCATTCCATGATAAAACCAGAAGGTTATTTTATCGCGGTAATATGGCACACAATAATGATAAAATAGTGAGATTTTATGTAAATGGTGAATCACAGCCTTAATGTTGTGAAAAGTGATAAAGCTGATTTTGATGTTGATTATTCTGATATTTCTAAGTTGAAAAAAGAAAGAAGGATCATATTCTGTCATTATTTATTAGAGCATGAAAAGTTTTGGTGACGATAATCTCAGAATGAAAATAAGTGATGATTTCTTTTATCGTAGTGGATTCATAAGTAATTGTTTGCATAAAACTGTCAGTGTATGGGAAACTTTCACTTTTCATTCTATCATTTACATAAAAAATAACAATGCTGTAAGTCTGCAGTTTGATGCGGAATAAAATTCAACAATATTAGACGGTTCAAAGTTTAGTTACATAATGAATATGAAATTAGACTTACAATAATATAATTTAGTATAATTACTGAGGTGATTATAGAAATTCTCGCGCTCTTATTGGCCGAGAATGACGTCATATTTAGTTAATAAACCCCTTCGGGCGGCTGGTATGTCGGCAGATAATGTCCGCGGCTGAGAGTTTGTCCGAAAAATTAATATTTGGCGGAGAAGCGAAGCGTCGAGGGCAAATATGAAATTTTGAGGACAATCTCTCAGCCAAGGACATTATCAGCCGACATACCAGCAAGCCAGAACGGGGTTTATTTATTTTATAACCCTCCCATTAATTTTCACATCGCAATTAAACTGCGCGTAAACACAGTAAAAAAGCCAGTGGTGATCTGATGGCGAATGTGCGTGATTGACGCAAGCAAGCAAAAAAAAAAAACGAGTTTGGCTTCCTTCCATGTAAATGGTAGAACGGAAAAGTTGAAACTCTTGTGTTGAGTATGTTTCTCTGAATTTTCACGGAATAAATCGGAGGACAAATATCGACGCGGACGGGTTATTGCGTGATAACTGTCCTGTGATTTTGCACCACGTGACGAAAAGTAACCAATAAAATCGCGCCAAAATTAATGGGTGGGCTATAAGACATGATAGACTTTCTGTTTTACCAAGAATGGCCAAGAATCATGTCTTCCTGTTTTTCCGAGAATGCCACGCGATTTAATGTTTCTTGTTTCGTTTGTATGAATATTTAAAGGCAGTACAATTTTAAAAAACATACAGTTTGTAGAAAAAAATTTCCATTGGCAGATAAGTAGTGACACAGTTGACGTTGTATCAGATCAGTTTTTTGAAACTGATCTGGTACCGCTAACCAAATAACAGTACTACTCACCAAACAGAGATCAACAGAGATCTGCATTTAGCTGCAAGAAACACATTCAGATCGTAACTGTCCGCCCCTTTCCTCACTGAAAAAATAGAGCAATAAAAATAACAAGCTAGAAAATATTGGCGATAAATTGCAAATGATAAAAGGATTCGAATGTCATATATATAGTTAACCCGGTCCTCAAATTTAGATTTAGATGTATATGCAGATTGTATATCTGGTGTATATCAAGTGCATCGAGGCCCCGATCCAGGCTTCAGAAGTTATTTTCGCTTATTGTTACAGCTGAGTCGCTAACTTTACCTGATAGGTGCGGTGACTTTCATCACTATGTTCGACGTATCAATGACACGTTACTTTCCTGACCTTTATACAACTGAGAAACGAAGGGGTTGTGACAGTTTTAAAATCCTCTTGAATAGACCCTGCAGTCATAATACCCTTCTCAGACAATTTCCCCTCGGAAAAAACGGACTTGAAATTGGTAAATGGTAGTTGAATTCATTTATGCCCTCTCCTTAATCTGAGAAATCGACCTCGGTATCTTTAAGCTCTTTCGATTTCCGGTACTCTTCTTTCCTTCTGAGAGTTTGGCCGGAGTTTCCACGAATTGGAAATGGTTCACTCAGTTAGAAACGGAAAAGGAATGCATATGTTCTCAGATTTTTCAGAAATGCTTAACGTAAATTCCCAAATTTTTTATCAAACGTTGCGAGTGTGATAAGTTGGAATATGTTAATGAAAAGCGATCTGAGATGACTTCACGACAGATTGCAGAGTGTGTGTAGCTATGCCCTCCTTTCTAAGTGACAAACATATTTTCATCAGAAGGTTTTTATGAACCAGAAAAAGAAAAAGCCTGCAGGGATTATCTGAATGGGGATTATCTGAATGGGGATTATCTCTCTGGTACCTCGACATTGCTCACTATAAATAGGAAGCGGTCGACTGGACACTGGCAGCGGCTTTTATCTTAGGAATTTAAGCAGCAAGTTCGTGAGCACAAAGTCCATAATCGCATTAGAAGTGGCTTCGAAAGCAGTAGATGAGAAGAAAAGAGTCTTTTGAGGAGGGATATATAAACACCTTAAAACTACAGTTGATATCAAATCACTTTAAAGGTACAATAGTAGGAAGTTATCAGGTGACGTTTTTCTAAGGGAATATTGACGTCTTTGACGTGGATAATGACATAAGCCAACACAAACCTTCAACTGATGGTTGCGAGAAATGGTAAATGTCTCGGCTACTAACTATGCTGAACCTTTTGGACCATTTCCGTAAATATATCAGGAAAACAGATTACAGAATAGACAAATGACTGGAATGTTAGATTAGATTCACGAGGATGACAGACAAATGGATTTAGGAATCATCAGCACATGGAAATTCTAGTACTACTGAAACCCGTGGATGAAAAGGCTATTTCAACATTTACTAGACACGCGTTGATTTCAAATTCCACCAATATTAATTGAAAGGTGAAGGACAACGACTAACCTGCATAGTCTCGACACATTCCATGGATAGATTCGATCTGTGAGCTGCACAGGTTAAACTCGTTGCCATCGATAGATTGATTGAGGTACTATTCCAATGGCGAACAACTCCGCAGCCACTCTGGACGTCAATTCGAGGTATTATGCCGTAGCTCAGCTTCTGCCGATTGGAACGTTGATTGTCTTCGTCAATGGCGTCGTGTTTTTGCTTTTCGCTAAAAACAAACGTTTAAGAACACCAACAAATTATTTTCTGTTCGGTCTGGCGGTGTGCGACTTCTTGACGGGGCTCATCAATATTCCTCTGACCATAATTGTGTTGACAAGAGTCATGGCTCCCCCAGCTGGCGTCGTCGTGGGATTTTTCGGGGTTGTTCTGCAGAGCATGTTAGTAGTTCTTGTAGTCTATCATATCTTCATAATAACTGCCGAGAGATATTTTTCGATCATTCACCCGTTTCGACACCGATGGAAGATAACAAAGAGTTCAGTTTTGAAGCTTATTTTTGTTGTTTGGTTGGTTGCTATCGTGATAGCTTTCCTGCCCGTTACGTGGTTTTATAGGTTCATTTACTATCAAGAGGACGTTACAGCTGCAACACTACAAATACAAACGGGTCACAATATATTCTGTATCGTTTTCGTATTCCTTTTGCCGTATGTTTTAATTATTTATTTTCAAGTCTCTTTATACAGAAAGATCAGACAAGGAATGCTCGTCAGCAAAAGAGAAAAGCAAAAATACACTGTAAACCGCAAGGTTCATAATGTCCGGCGGAGTATGATGATTTTTGGACTAATGGCCTTTCTTTATGCAATCTGTTGGTTTCCTTGGTATGTGATCAGCTTCTTAAGTAGTCTCTGGTTTCCTCTCTCAGAAGAAGCACGAAGAACTTTGTCGAAATTTGCACATGCCTTTCTCATTGTAAGATATTTAACCTCTATTGTAAATCCTGTGCTTTATACATTTTTCAAGAGAGATTTTCAAGAGACTTTCAAGACTGTCGTGTTAAGACGGAATATCCAACAGGAGAATAGTCGCACAGCGTATTTGTCTGGCAGACAGAGGCCGCCTTGCAACATTGACCTAGCCAATGGCTCATCATTCCTGTCGTGGAAACATGGACAACTCACGAACATTGAGTATGTTTCAGCAGTGTAGATGAAAATTGATTGCGAATAATTTAAGTTAAGGTTCTAAAAGGAACACAATCTGAAGACGTGATTACAGAGTGCACAATGTTACTCTAGAGGGGAGGATAAGAAGTTGGACAGGCGTCTCGAAATAACTAGTCAGCCCCCGTAATCGATGTTTTGGGTATTAAGATCATTTGAGGGGTAACTTTCCTCCTTCAAAGGTTAAGAAAGTCTAGGTTTCCGGTGGCACATTGCGTTAGTATTGAAAGGCGCCGATTCAGAATGGCCCCACAAATTCCTTCGCCCACGAGCAGGTTCTCAATAGCGATACACGAGCTGCGACACCCACGAGATTCGTGCCAGCGAGCGATGTGAGCATGCAGTGGGTCTGTAAGCTTCTTGTACCGACAGATTTCGTGTCAAAGCCCTCACGGACCTCCCACAAGTTCACATTCCTCGCAGGATTAAAAGATCTGAAAAGTTCGTGCTTTATCGCATCTTTAGCAGAACCAATAAGAGCTTGCTCGTAGGCTACAATTTCCTCTGTTACAAGAATACTCGTATACTTACGGAGTGGGACTTGGAAACCTGTCTTTTCAGACCAATAGATTTAGGTATAATTTCCACTCGAGAGAGGAAAGAGCGCTCGCTATAAAAAGAACTTTACAGGCGGTCTATATTAAATGGACATTTTTTATGAGTTGGTCATGGTGTTCCTTGATTGTCTTGATTGATGGGGTCACTAATGTTGACAAATTTCATTTTCCTGTCAAAACTACTTCCCAGTTTGAGTTGAAATTTTGCAATCTTGGTCCCCTTCCAGAGGGCGAAGGGAAAAAATCTCTTAAATCACGCCAGATAGGCAAAATAGCATGGAAATAGTAGCCTGTGCGAGTGATGAAAACCCGTGTGAAATAACCTTACTAAGAAAATCACTTGAAATGCCTTGAAACAGGAAATTACTCATGATTACCCAGATCCGCTTTGTTGAGTAGCTGTTAGAAAACTTGCAATTAAGTGCAGGTTGCATAATACTGAAAAGAGTCACTCATTATACAACGACGGGCTACTAAATTTATACTAAACCACCCAGATAGGAAAAGCAGCTACACTGCGAGACTGAAAACTCTTAGCCTAATGCCGCTTGAATTCAGAAGAGAAGTCCATGATCTTGTCATTTTATACAAAATTAGGTCAGGTCTTATCAACGCTAGCTTTGACCATCTTCTGCTTCCTGCTAACCATACATGCGCAACCCGACGTCATCATCCTGCAAACATTCGCCCTTTATTTACTTATACTCAGCGGTACTTTACAAACTCTTTCTTTCCTCGCACAATTAAATTATGGAACGGTTTACCGAGCAACATTAAGGAAGCGAGCTCTTTACATAACTTTAAAGCCTTAGTTAAGCGGTTTTATACAGAAAAGCTCCCGCTCTATAATCCGCCCTAACTAAGTGTCGCAGTTAGTCAGCAAATTATTTTATTCTATAGGCAAAGTACATAAGTGCATATGTAACCTATATTTTTCTATTCTTTGTATTTTGTAAGGGGACAAATTTCAATTGGGGCTCGCCCTGTATTTTTCTCCTGCCATTATATTTTTGTTTATTTATTGCGTGTCTCTGTTCATGTATTTACTTGTAAATTGTATTTTTTATTGGCAAATCTCGATAAACTAAACTAAACTAAACTAAACTAAACATTACCTCTCCCAATGCGACCAAGACGAATCAACACTAACCAATGCGACAGCATTGAAATCAGATCAGATGCTCGATTCATTTCCCATGTTACTCGGAAATTTCAACTTCGCACTAAAGACAATGACGGTTTATCGATAGCGGGTAGAGGTAATCTGTTCTCAAATATTTCGAATCACAATGTAGGATGTATGCGTTTCCGGACTGTGAATAGGTAATGCACGTTCTTCTTGCTGCCCACAGCTCAAAAAATATCATCAAATGATCTCTGTCATTTATTCATTGTTTAAAGTGTTAAATCATACTTTGACGTTGCGTGATGTTCGACGATAAGTTTCTACAAGAGATTGTAATCTCTTAATCTGCTAATACCTGGACGTGCAAACATAAATATATTAGAAGGATTTATTTTAAGAAGTAGGGGCTTTTCATAAATATGGCGTTATATCCCCGCCAAAATTCAACTTTCACTTTTGATGTTCATTTTACATTTTATTTTCTTGGTTTCGTAGTTCGACATTGAAGTTTCACCCCGCGACAATGGAGTTTTATTTTTTTACGAAATTTAGGTGTCACTATGCAACATTGGAGTTTTGTAGTGCAGCATTTACAGACTCGCAGTGCAAAGTACGACGTTGAAGTATTGCAATGCATCGTTTAAGTGTCACTATGCGACATTCTTGTTCGTGTTTTCAATTCCAATTCACTCATTAGTCGGGCAAGCGACTATCGGGTTTCTCCACAAATGTGCAATGGGGAATACCGCAGACACGTAATAATTAAGGCGCAATATTTTCTGCACGATTTCGAAAATGGCGGATATGTCGAATGTGTTGACATCTTTCTACGCTCAAACATACAGACCCACACACCGTTCGCGGTAGACCCTCTCTAAAAGATGGCGTGTGTAATGAGCGTATATTTCGAAACGGTCGTTCGGCGAACTCAAAATAACAAAAGAATCAAATGATTTAGCGAAGGTCTCTCTAGAATCAAACCAGAAATCGAATAAACAGAAAATGTGGACAGAGAGACAGGAGAACATTTGCTGATAAATACAAGGTGCCTCGTGATCAAACTCTGGGAAACAACAAAGATGCCATGTTGGACTTTCATCAGTGAGGATAAACGTAATTGTTATATTTATGTGACCTCTATCATGATTATTAAGCTTACATAATTTTATTATGCTTTTGCTCGAGCAGAGTATATTATCTGTGTTATTTTTCTGTTCGTTCCGTTAGTTATGTCGCTTTTGTGCGAATATTAAACTCACGTATTTGTTATGCAGGAATGTTTGTTTGGTACCAAACAACGCGGTGTCAAATGAATGTGAATAATGTATAATTTGGACAAAGTAGCGCCATGCATACAACAAAAGTGTGACGAATCAGCGTTGTGTGCACAACAAAATGATGTTGCAAAAGAAATGAAATATGCAAAAGAATTCAGATCTCATCATGCGATGTTTGTGAATCGTTGTGATATTAACAGTGATTCAATAATGGAGGAATATCAGTACAGTATGTCTACAGAAAGGGCTTTTGAATCACTCTTGTTACAGAATTACTCCTCATCTATTCTGACAATAGAATGTAAATGGTGTCAGTATCTATCATACTGATAATGGAGGTTGTGAGATATTTGATTCTCATGCAAGAGACGAATATGGTAGAAGCCATCCCTCAGGTACATGTGTACTATTAGAAGTATCACCTGTTCAGGGCTTAGTACAGTATTTCCAGACTATACACTCTCTCAGTGACAATTATGAACTCAGAGGAGTGCAGATAAGTGCAAATGAGATAACTGCAGCGAACAGTTTGAGAGAAGAACACAGCTGCTCTTGAAAACAATGCACTACTGTAGGGCTTTATGCAATGTGTTACTAAGTAACAAGGTCTTGTAGTTATTAGAATTCCAGAACCATATGTTGCATAACTGACCGAGGAAATAGATTATATCGTAACATGGGCATCAACAGGCATCTAGAAAGGGAAGATTTATACACGAGTCTTAATATTTGTGGAGTTGAGATATCATTCCAAATTAAAGCTCAAAGCTATGGGATGTTGTCCAGTGGTTTAAACATTAAAAAAAAAGTTGGAAAACTTAATTTTCAACAACTACAGTGGAAATACAGGTTTTTAATTTATAGTGGCTTGCAAGATACTGTTAGGTATTGTATTTTTCAACAAACAGTCAGAGCAAAGTACATGTTCTCCTTATTGACCTATGAAGACACTTGTGAACTTGCAATACAACAAATGAAAATAAGTGGTAAACCGTCATTAGAACTAGCTATTTCTAACATCAATATTGTCACAGAGAAACTTAAAACAGGTATTGTTCACTATGAAATACGATTTTTGTCTTGCTCATCTAACATGGACCTTCATCAAATCAGACACATGCAAAAGCACAGACGAAAATATAATTATGATAATTTGGAACCCACTTCAAAAATGAAAAGACTGCTACAGATAAATTTTAGAGACAAAAGCAAATCCAAAGTTAGACAACAGCACGAGAGTGAGACAATCCCAACTATTGATATCTGCATTAATTAATTCAAGGATAAAATCAGGGAAGGTCCTTATTAGGTATATAATTAGGTATATATTAGGTATATAATTGTACAATCAACTGAGCATAAATAAAGATTATTGCTTAGTGTATTACTTTTTTATTGCTTCATGTATTACTTTTTATATTCCTTTTTCCCTCTTTGTAAATGTTAAATATAGTATGCTAGCTTTTAATAAATATTTACCTCTTGAAATCATGTGGTAGTGACCATCTCAAAAGCAATTGCTACTATGGTCACTACACACTTCTCCCTTTCCTACAATATGTAACTCTGTTCTCTCTATTTCCTCCTCCCCTTTTTTATCTCACTTGTAGTTAATGATATAAATAGTGCAAAATAAAGATGATGATGATGATGAGATATGCTATGTATGCAATGTTTTCACAATGAAATATACTTCCTTGCATTCAGATTATGATTACAATTTCATAATATTCTTATCAATAAAGATTTAGAAATGCAAAGACTAGCAAAAACTAACGATAAAAACCGACGTTTCGGTGTCATCATGACGCCATTGTCAAGGAGAAATAAAAAATAAAGTTTGTGGCAAGGTGTAACACTAAATTAGCATAAATATGTTACGAGCTAATTAAACAAATACTTTTGCGCGAATTGAATCGCTTTGCACGTTCTGAGTGGGTTTTAAGTCTCTGATGAAAAGCATTTCGTTCACCAAACAATCGAACTTGTTACTACACTTTTTCAGAATGCTAAAACGTTTCAGTAGGTCTTTCGGGACTTCGCTGTGCCGTTCGTGGTAGTGTTTATATATTGAAGATGCCTTTCGTTTATGTCCATCCACGCGTGTGTGTAAGTGTCCGCGTGTATAGCCCACATAACCCGCATCACACAGGTCACATTGAAATTGATAAACGACGCGTTGTTGGTTGACAATCTGTGGCTTGATTTCTCGTACTTTAAGATCTTGGCCAACTTTGCGGCTAACAAATACTGGCTGGACAGTTGTCTGCACCTTCATGCTAAGATTCTTGAGCTCTTTCTTAACATAATTTGCTGATTCCTGATCTTTGAAAGGTATGACCACACGAACAATGGATATTGGTTCTTTGGGCGTCTGTGTGGGCTGCGTACCAACAATTCTTGATTGTCAGAAGGTGTTTATGGTAGAATTTACCAGGCGTTCCGGGTATTTAAGCCGTGCGAAAACTTTCTTTAGCCGTGCGAAAACTTTCTTTCGTTTTAGCATTCTGAAAAAGTGTAGTAACAAGTTCGATTGTTTGGTGAACGAAATGCTTTTCATTAGAGCATCTTTGATCCAAAAAGTTTCCTTTTGCTTTTAAAGTTTCTCCGATGTTGAACGGACTTAAGTTTGAGCTTAGTTTGGGCGTTGGGAGGAAACTCAAATTTGATTCAAATTTAACCAATTACGAACTATTTTCTTAGCTCATATATCGAATAAAGTCAACTTACGCGTCCGACGAAAAAATCACTTAAGATTTTTCTTCGTGCTTCTTCCTGTGACAAGTTCTGACTTAATTGCACCAAACGTTTAATTTAAGCGAAAAACAAACAGCCGTAATGATTGGGAAACACCCACCTCATTAACCATGATCATGAGAGACCATGAGAGGCCTCCAGAGGCTCATGATAACTCTCAGCGGAACGATTAGTGACATTGACTTCTTCATCAACTATTCTCGCAGAACTGGATTTCTTCACGAACTCTTGCTGACCTGAGATGTTTTTGTTCATTTTGCAACTATTATCTTCACTCGAAGTATTTGATAAACACGAAAAATTCATTCTCTTTCACTTTGCTTCAGTAAGAACCGAGCTATTGGTGCGAAAAAAAGTTTCGATTTGTTTAGGACTGGTTGCATGGTAACGCGTTTGTGCCGTCACCTCTTGACATCACGCCGGAGTTGAAGCGTTAAGCCTGGGAACTAAAGTTTTATTGAAGCGTCGAAACCAGATTAGAAATTAAAACTCTTTTACAAGTGTTAAATCGTACAAAAAGCTGAAAATATTGTTTACAGCTCACAATTACCCATGCGTCATCGAGTCATCTTTGATATGCCTCTAGTCCATCTTCTTACCCATTAGTTCTGGTTCTCCTTTTCACGCACAAATCTTTTAAGACAGTTCAGTGCGCTCGGGAGCGCTTAGCAGACTTGGCACCACGATCTCCTACCAAACGGCGTGTCGGCAGTTGACGCAAAATCTGTTCTAGAGAAATTTATATCCTGGATTTTGAGTACACGCAGAGCATGCGTGCTGGCATTTGGTGCAAAGATCGATCTTAGGCAAGCCTTTCTGTCACGTCTTTTTTGTAGGGACTTCGAGCGTGCTGTTCGAACGTGAAAATCCGGAGGATGCAAAAAAATCACATTACTGAAGGAGCTTTCGCCTTCGAGAAATTAGTCTCTCATTCCTGGCTAAAGGCCATCTTGCACAACAATCGACTCTGCTTAATCGTCTTAACAAATCTCGCTCAGTGCAGATTTTAGCACCCCCAAGCGCTGTAAACGAGGGTTCACCGTTCTTTCAACGGTTAGTGGATAGAAAAGTAACGCCAAATAATTTATCCACTTCACCTCAGGGCCCCGCCTCAAGGCAGGGCGACGAGAAATTGGTCTACAGATTCATTCAACTGTTCTCCTCCACGGAAATCTTTAGTAAAAGGCGAAAGATTTATGCGTGGTGAAAGAAAACCAGAGTAAAGGGTATTTAGTATGCAACAGCGGTATGTCGAAAATGACTCGCTGACACAAGTGGGGTTTATAAATATTATTTTCGCGCCTGCGCACTAAATTCTGAGGTACGTGAAAGCTTTGGTGTAATAGGAAACACAGAATTTGCGTAGAAGCATAGGCTGTGTCTGGAATAGATAACGTCTTTCAGGAAAACGATGGGAACGGCACCGACCAAAGTAATCGGTTTCAAGACAATTGGAAATTGAAATTGGAATTGAAACCACGTTAGTGAAGGAACTCTTGCTCTCTCATTCCTGACTAAAGGCCATATTGCACAACAATCGACTTAGTGTTTTGTCTCTGCAATCTGAGCTCGTCACAGATCTTAGATCCCATTAGCGTCAGAGAGGGTTTACCGGTCTTTCAACTGCTGGTGGTCACTAATGAACTCACCTTAAGGCGAGAGATCACTCCCTAGCGTGGTTTCTCACATTCTTTTAACTTTCGCGTTAAACCACTTTGCGCGAAGTCCGCATGGATAGAATTCGAAGTTTCCCTAATATAGACTTTTGCGTCAACTGTCGGAACGCCGTTTGGTATCAAACCAGAGGTACCGAATCCTCAAAGCGCTCCCGCTGGCTGAAATGTTTTAAAAGAAGAAGGCTTTCTTCCATTACAAAGAAGAAGCAAGCCATCTAAGAAGAAAATGAGGGGTAAAGCTAAAAAAGTAATGAAACAATCACCCCTAACTTCACTTCTCAGAGGTCGGATAATCATTGTTCATTTAGATAATTGATAAAGGTGTGTTCATTCTAATAGGAAACAATGTAGGTATCATTGGCCCCAAATTGTACTTATTTGATTTTCCTTCGATTCTACTTTCTTATTTTTCTAGCATATTTCACATGTTAATGAGCTTGGCGCAGATTTAATTTCCGTAAGCGCCCCCAGAGAGGATTTACTGGCTCATTAAATCTCAATTACCTTTTACATCTCTTGTACTTCAGTTAGGGAGCCCCGCTTCAAGGCAGGGCGACTCAAAAATTGATTAGAAACTCAACCTATTGTTCTCCCCCACGGAAATCTTTAGTAAAAGGCGAAAGATTTGTGCGTGATGAAGGAAAACCAGAGTGAAGTACGAGAAAGATGTAGAGTGGTATGTCGAGGATAACTCGCTGGCGCAAGTGAGGTCTATATTTATCAGTTATGCGGCTGCGCACCAAATGCTAAGAAAAGTAAAAGTACGTATGATGTACGATCCTTCGCAGTAGATAGCGCTATTTATGTAATAGCGAAAATCAGACCTGAAAAAAATCAGGCCTATACGGGATTCGAACCACTGACCTCTGCGATACTAGTGCAGCGCTCTACCAATTGAGCTAACAAGCCAACTGGGAGCAGGCCGTTAAGTTGATTGGTAATAAACCCGTGATGATAAATCATTGTATCTGATTTATTCGGATCCGTCTACTTCCTGGGGTCACTTTGTTTAGAAAAACGAGGTAAATTCTGAGTAAAATCTAAGAATCCATTCTCCAAATGAAATAGATCCCAAGTTGCTATATCCAGTCTTGACCCCGATTTTCCATTTTTCTCAGTGAATTTTGGAGAAACGGGATTAATTCTGCGAATTCATCCACAAGTGGCTAACACGCTAAGTTCCCATATGATGATCTTTACCCCGATTTCCCATTTGATGAGCGAATTCGAGAAAAATGGGGTAAATTCTGAGCCTTCAGGTTACAGGCGAATAATACCCGAGGTTCCCATATGCCCGAATTTCCATCTTTTTTTTTTTTTTTTTTTTGAATTTGCCAAAAGCGGGGTAAAATCTAAGACTTCATTCCCCGAATTAATAGATCCCAAGTTGCCATAGCCAATCCCTAACCCGATTTTCCATATTTCCCATATGCCATCTTTACCCCGATTTCCCATTGGATCAGCTAATTCGAGAAAAACGGGGTGAATTCCGGAGCCTTCATGTTACAAGTACCCGAGGTTCCCATATGCTATCTTTACCACGAATTTCCATGTTTTTTTTGCAGTGAATTTGACAAAAAACGGGGTGAAGTCTAAGAGTTTATCCTCCAAATTAAATAGATCCCAAGTTGCCATAGCCAATTATTAACCCGATTTTCCATTTTTTCTTTCAATGAATTCTAGAAAAACGGGATGAATTTTGAGAATTCGGCCCACAAGTGGCTAGTACCCTAGGTTCCCATATGCCATCGTCACCCCAACTTTCCATTTGATCAGTGAATTTCAGAAAAACTAGGTAAATTCTGAGCATTCATGCCACAAGTGGATAATACCCGAAGTTCCCATACGATATCTTTACCCCGATTTTCAATTTTTTTTCAACAAATTCTAGGAAAACGGGGTAAAATCTAAGAATTCCATCCTCCCTGATGAAATAGATCCCAAGTTGCTATATCCAGTCTTCAACCCGATTTTCCATTTCTTTTTTCAGTGAATTCAAGAGAAACGGGATTAACTCTGCGAATTCATCCGCCAGTGGCTAACACGCTAAGTCATCTTTATCCCGATTTTCCATTTGATCAGCGATCGAATTCGATCGAATTCGAGAAAAAAGGGGTAAATTCTGAGCCTTCATGTTACAGGTGAATAATACCCGAAGTTCCCACATGCTATCTTTATCCCGAATTTCCAATTTTTTTTTTTCAGTGAATTGGACAAAAAACGGAGTGAATTCTAAGCGTTCATCCTCCGAATTAATTAGATCTCAAGCATCCTCGGAGACCCAGGGGCTGTGCCGTTCGATTTCAAGTTAAACGACTCACAGCCCCTGGGTCTCCGAGGATGGATCTCAAGTTGCCATAACCAATCTTTAACCCGATTTTCCATTTTTTTTAAGAATTCTAGAAAAACGGAATAAATTCTACGAATTCATCCGCAAGTGGCTAACACGCTAAGTTTCCATATGCCATCCGCTTTACCTGGTTTTTCCATTTGATCAGCGAATTCTAGAAAAACAGGGTAAATTCTGTGAAATTCATCCTTAAGGTCCTTAAGGTGGAATATATCCTAATGACTTGCCATAGCCATCTTTACCCGATTTTCGATTTGATCATTATGTGAATTTGTCGTAAACGGGGTAAATTATGACAAATCCACCCAAAAGTGCAACAAATCCGACAATAATTTAGAAACAGTACTAAAAAAAGAGCAGCTTAAATCAGCGAAACCGGACCGTAATGAAATTTAGAGACAGAACTAAGGCTAAACTTCTGTGATTGAAGGAAGACTTCGTGACGCAGACAAATTATCACAACTTTGACCTCTCAGTCGATCTCACCTCCGGCAGATCAGCGAAGCGTCAAAAATATATAATTTTATGCCGACGAACCATAATCTACGATCTTCAACTATTAAAGAAAATAAAACAATTGTGATATGGGTAAAATGTTGTCATTGAAGTCGCAAGTCGAACAATGACGTTTGTAAATAAAGCACGACTGCAAATAAAGCGTGAACAATAACGCATCCTTTGGTCAAAAGTCACTTTGTTATTTACGTAGCAGTTGCTCTTCCACGTTTAGGACGTTTAGATTAGAAGGACGATGCGATCACACGGCGTTAACGAAGGAGTGATAGAACTTCAAGGAAACATGCGAACAGCATGTTTTGGAAGTTGCTCATACGTGTCAAATTTTCTACTTATCCCGACCCCCTTGAATGAGCACTTTTGCTTGAGGACATAACTGCAACGGAGTCTCTTAAGCCACGTGTCGCTCTATAGATCACGGGATGTGATTGGCCATTGTATCATATTACGTCAGAGGACATATCTACAACAAGAGGACATAAGTGTAGTCTCCCTCGCAGCCGTTATTAGTCTCGTCACGCAACGCTTCTCCCCACAAACGGCTGCTCACATTCGAACAACATTCCTTTCCGCTACTTCAACCAATCACTATTTGGGTTACATATGTTGAGAACTGTACGCGCCAAAGTAGTCTAACCAATCATATTGTTTGTTTCATCTTCGAGTTCAAAGCTTTGAAAATGGCGTCCTTTGAAGAAGCGTTTGATGTTGTTAGTAATTTCGAATTCCTAGTTTAAATGCGCAGCAAAAAACTGGAATTAGGAAAATAGTTGAGGAAAGAAAGGATGTATTTGTCAATCTTCCTACTGGTTTCGGGAAATCTCTCCTGTATGAAGCACGACCACTCGTGTTTGATCTTACCTCACAAGAGCCTGGTCATATCGTCGTCGTTTTCTCACCATTGGGGAAAGCCTTATGAACGACCAAGTGTCCCATTTGAGGGAGCTAGGGCTAAAAGCAGGTAACATAAGTTCACTTGAGGGTGGTAAACGCACTCGTGTCGAAAGCGGCGAATATTCCTTAGTTTACGGATCCCCTGAAGCGTGGTTAAAGAACGAACGCTGGAGATTTATGCTGACGAACTCTGTGTATTCCATGCCAAAAAACTCGTGCCATTGCCGTCGATGAAGCGCATGTTGTAAGGCAGTGATAAGTGTTTCAATAAAAACGAGTCTGCAGCAAAATGTTATTTTACATGTATGTGTTAAATTAAGCAGTATAAAGGAAAGGACAATAAGAATGTAAATATTGTAAATAGAAAATGTAAATAGTTTAGTCAGTATTAGTATTACACTGTGGTCTTATTTTGGTTATCGTTATTTTATTCTGTCTGTGTTATATTACACATGATGACCTGTAAAAATATTGTGTCTAAATACAAGACATTATCATCGCAGTATACACTTCTGAGTGCTTCAGATTACCAATAAAATTGATATTGGGTGCCATGGTGTAGCCTATTTGATTGTCACTACTACATAGATAAAAGCTAAACTTTTTAAAATTTTATACCCCTAGACCCTAAAAGGAAGTAAATGTCCCATCAACCTATTAAAACTATGCTTAAAACTAATGTCATTTAGGGAACTTAGTCTGACAGGACCTGTCCCGACACAAATAAAACCTAAAAGTTCTAAGATGGTAGACCCCTAGACCCTAAAATGGAGATAAATGTCCCATCAACCTATTAAAAACCTATGCTTGAAGCTAACGTCATTTGAAGAACTCAGTCCAATAGGACCTTGAAAGTCCTGGCAATGTTAAAGGAGCTAGAGACTACAGCTTTCTGCATGTTCCTTAGCACTGAATGACATTAGTATTATTATTATTAAATTATTAAAATTAATATAGTTTTCATTATTATATTATTATTATAAGAAATTTCATTATAGATTAATGCTGTCTATTTTCCTTTTGATGTGTTGGGGAACATCACAAGATAAATGGAAGCCTTCTGTGAGTCTTACTTCAACCTTCTAAACATGAAAATTGCAGTAGAAATTAAGGAAAGTGAAAATATATCAAATGTTGCTTATATTGTGCAGTATATGGATAAGGACATGGAACTGGAATTCTATTTTGACTGGCTTACTGATGAACTGAAACAGAGTCAGGAAGAAACAGAAAGAACTATTATTTATTGCCAGACTATAAGATAATGTGGTTTACTTTATGCTACCATTAATGTTTTACTTTAATGTGTATTGGAAATGATTCAAACATGTGCTTGTTGAAATGTTGCATTCCTGCACTCCTGAAGCCAATAAGGATAACATTTTGGAGTCCTTTTACAGAGTGGTGGAAGTCACTGTGGGGGAGGGGGTTGGGGAGAACAGTACAGCTTCTTTGGCCCTCCTAAATTGTGGTAAGAAAATGAGTGATCTAATAAATTCATCATATTTTTATATCAGATTACTAGTCAATTTCATTGTCTGATTAGTGACATAAATTGTGTGCTATTCATACTCTATCATAGGAATTGAAAGTTTTGTCATGTCAAGTCACAGAGGATGGAACATCTGTTTGAGATTAGTTACATTTCACTTGTGAAGAAATTACTGTATACATGTACATGTAATAGAGAAAAGTAATTTATGATAATGGTCTGAAGTTTGATTAAGAATGCTATGAAAGATTCCATGGGTTATATTGATCAATTGATTCTTTGAAAATTGAATCTCTCATTGGTGCTGCTGCCAGTATCAAATTGTATTCTTCTTGCATATTGAGCAAAAATTTTAGACTGCTATTAGTCATTATTCAGTGAGATTGCAAATCTTTCAGACTTTTGAATAGATCAGATTCGTATGAAGACATTTATATCAGTAGTTGCAGCACCTGGGTACTTCTTGGGTTAAAATCTGGGCTAACAGACTTTTTCAGGGTCCTGTTATGACATTTTTTGGCTGTAACAGTTTGTCATCATTGGCACATACTTTTCACTAGGCTCTCATATATTGTACATTTGTGTTGTTCCAGACTATTCATAGACTACTTAACACTGCAGTGGCATACTGAATAGACAGTGTGAATTCTCAAAAGCTATGGACTACAGAATTCAATTTCCCATGAGGCAACAAAAAAAATTGTTTTGTTTACTGTTTATCTAGCTCTGATACCCCTGAGCATGTTTTTCTTGTGTTTGTTTATCCAGTGATAATTTTGAGGAATCAAAATCAATACACCATTAGAACGAATAGGAAATCTTGCCGGAGTATAACGTCCCTCTTGGCTGATCGTGGTAGAAATATTAGAATTGGCTGTAGCATTAGAGACACAAGTCGGATTGATCGGATCGAATTGTAAACATTTCGAGGACTTCCCACGGCACGAAGCTTGGATTTCTCCACCGTCGCTCTCAACGCTCAATAAGCGCTTCTTTCTGGGAAGTTCTCGATTCTTGAAGATTTCCTTCAATTCATCTTTGAACTCTTCAAGATGAACAGAGGTCTTTTTGAACTTGATCAATCGTCGGTAGCAAGCCTTACAAACTGACAACTTGCTGGTCGCTGAATAACGTTGTGTCCTTAAGCAAGACACTTCACTCACATTGTTTCGTCTTATCGGATAGGACGTAAAGCCGGAGGTCCCGTCTCTTAAAGGGTAAGGGGTAAAAGACGTTAATTTCCCACGCACGAGATTACTGTGTGCTGTATGTCCTTCCCTGGGGTGGATTGAGTGGGAAAAAAGCAAGTCCACATCAGCTTATACAGTTGCCAATAAATTCAACCTGCTTGAACAAATAAACATGATGATGATGATGATGATGATGAAAATGTGGACAGAGTGACAGGAGAACATTTGCTGATAAGGACGAGGTGTCTCGTGATCAAACTCTAGGGAACGACAACAAAGACGCCATGTTGGACTTTCATCAGGAGTGAGGATAAACGTAATTTTTATATCTATATGTGACCTCTATCATGATTATTAAGCTTACATTTGTTATGCTTTTGCTCAAACAGAGTACATTATCAGCTGTTATTTTTCTATTTGTTCCATTAGTTTTGTCGCTTTTGTGCGTTTATTATATACGCGTTACTAACCAAGCGTGAGGTCAAGATATATATTTTATTAACCAAACGCGAGGGCCGTACTGGGAGAATATCGGCCCGAGGTCTTGACAGTACGGAACGAGCGCAGCGAGGTCGTACAAAAATGACCGAGGGCCGATATTCTTCCAGTACGGTCCCGAGCAAGTTTGGTTAATAAGAGATTTATTATACGACTGAAGTTCAAAGGGACATAAGTGTGGTATCATTCGGGACCATTCAGGACAGTGCCCGGACCAATACTTAGAGAATATTGGACCGGCAGTAGAGCATTTTGATTGATTGATTTTAGTTATTGGCCCTCTGACTGCCTGAGTCGTGTAATAAGTATAGGTAATCGCATGGGGCCGAGTAAAATTAAGGATTAATATCACGCGTGTTTTCGGAAGTTGCCGATGTAGGGCAGCGACGAGGGCAATTTCTGCAACTTCCGAAAACACAAGTGATATTAATCTTTAATTTGACGAGGAACCATGTGATTACTTGTTTATAATATAAGGGGAAGAATGTTTTCTTACTGATCTCGCGCAAAACGGGACGCCATTGTTACAAAACAAACAGAAATTTCTTTACCTTGGCAGCCGTTGCTAAGCGATTTTCAGCCAATCATTTTCAAGTAATTTTGCCCGGGGCAATTACAAAGATTAAGAAAAATGCCCTCTGTCTTGACCAATCACAATTCAGTAATTTTGCCCTTTATATGATAAACTCCAGCAATGTGATTTTGTTGTTCAAGTCAAATCCCAATAGTGGGATATTGGGCCACTTTTATTCCAATTATTGGGTAATAATAGGGCCACTTTTATCCCAAATATTGGGTTATAATAGGGCCATTTTTATCACAAACATTGGGTTTAAATAGTCACTTTTGTCCCATATAATAATAGGGCCACTTCTATCACAAATATTGGGTTATAAAAGAGTTACTTTTATCCCAAATCTGATTAGGTTATAATAGGGCCACATTTATCCCAAATATTGGGTTATAATAGAGCCACATTTATCCTAACACTGGGACAATGAAATCAAGTTTTGGAGGAAAATCTGGGTTTGGAAATCCCATTAATGGGATAAATATAGGTTTTTACTGAATTAGTTCTCTCCCAAGTAACTAATATAATGGTCCACTTTACCCCATGGAGTGAAAAACTGTAAATTTCTTACACTTAACTAACCTATGCAGTGTATATCAAAACTCAAGCACACGTATCTTGCAACATAATATTGTTTAGTAATAAAACCACAAAATGAACAAGGTACAGCAATATTACTGTTAACAGCAACATTTTTATTAAACCATTTAGTTAAAAGTGTAAACTGAACACGACAGCTGGGTTACACCATACTGCAGTTCTTAATCACAAAGAAATTTCCTTACAAACAATAATATCATCCATTTTCATGTCACTTGATTGACCCCAAGGCTGATGTGACAATATTTATGGTTTAATAGTTTTTATTG